>NC_137820.1:42846137-43088637 GCF_963921795.1 Nannobrachium achirus
GCGCGCATGTGCGTGTCTGTGAGAAGAGAGAATGTAGGGAGCAGAGAGTGAACAAACAAGGCAGAGAGAGAGAAAGCATTTGGGTGAGATGGGGAGAGAGCAGAGAGAGAGAGAGACTTAGAAAGAGGGGGGGGGGAGACAGAGAGAGAGAGAGGGGGGGGGTGTAGCACTATTCCTATTTCAGAATATAAGGGGAAGGAGGGGGGTCAGCTGATACAGCTGAGTGTCCTACAGATGGATGGATGTTGGTGAGATGGGACTATTTCTGCCCCAAATGCACCATGTGAAGGTCATTGGAGAGAGAGGGGGGGGGGGAGGGGGGGAGCGGGCATTCATTGTTAATTTGCATTTGTCTTAATTAATGCATGTGTATTTCATGAGCCAGGGCACTATTGTGTGTGTGCATTGCTTGCATATATGCACATGAATTATTACTGTATGCGTGTGTCACGTTATGTGTGTGCGTGCGTGCGCTCATGCACGCGCATGTTCGAATTCAACTTTTGCATCTGCGGAAAAAGGTAGACTGCACTGCAGTCTTCTTTGCAGTAAATCCCATGTCATCCATGTGCCGTGTAGTAGTCAGGTTTACTACATTTGAGTTAACGATGAATTGTCGCACATTTAGTTGTGTTTTTGGCATTGAGCATTGGAACATTAGTTGACTTTTGTTGAAAAAGCCTGCACATCAGTATCGGTTGATATCGATATATGAAATTAGGAGTTGGACAATATCGGAATATCGGATATCGGCAAAAAGGTCAATATAGGACATCCCTATAGTTGTAAGCTTATTGTTGTTGTTACTGTTATTTCCGGTATTTTTTAGAAAATGTGTGAACATTTTTCAACATGACTATGACGATAATGCAAAAATAATTGCGATTATCTCAAATAATTGCGATTACAGTAGCCGATTATGCAATATCATCACTGTCAAATGTGTATGTTTTTTGGTCAATTAAAGCCCTACTTCATCATACAAAAGTGTTGCACAAATAGCAGATCTACAAGATAGATAGATACCTTTATTATCCTACGGGGGAAATTCAGTTGCCCAGAGTCAGCACAGCAATTAAGGTTACAAGTTACAAAGAGGTAAGAAAAAGAGTACTGTAGTGTACAGTAAAAAGAAAAGCAAGGCACAATAAAAAGAAGAATATAAAAATAAAGTGCCTAAAAAGCACAAAAAAAGAAGAAAGCAATACACAAAGCACAACTTAACAAAGCAGTGCCAAACAAAAGTGAACAGTAAATGCTAGTCAGTGCAACACAAGTATCTCACTGCCATATCAACACAGCAATAATACAAGCACACAATGTCTCGCGATGCGAGGCATTCTATGCTTGCTCGGCAATTTTCTCTATTTTAAATTGTTTTTTAAATGATAACTAAAAATTGGAAGGTTTGGGACATACAAGGTTTCCACCCGACAAAGACGATATAATAGTGGCGTGGGCCTAGTTGGGATGGAGCACGTTGTGCTGTGTCACTGATGGCCCCATCTAAAGGAGGACCAGGTACAATCTGATAGATGCTGCTTGGTTGGCTCCACTTTCTGTCGATACAGAGCCTGCACCTAAAACTCCCAAAGAGGCCGAAGAGGAAACTCTGGTGGAGATTTAAAAAGAAAGAAAGAAAAAAGAACAAAGGAGAATACTAGTAAGACGCCTCCGGGTTTAGGGCGAGGTCACGCCACAGTGATCAGGGATGTGGACATCAGGAATCTCCATATATGGGCATAAAAGGGATTTGTTCCCCTAGCATCACAGGGATCTCCATATCTCCATACATGGGCATAAAAGGGATTTGTTCCCCCTGGCATCACATATTGATGACATCAAGGAACTCCATAAATGGGCATACTGTAAAAGGGATTCTGTTAGTGTGACATCACAGTGAAGCCAGAGTGTGATGTCAGAGCGGCAAACCCATTCTGGTAGAGTGGTTCCCCTGACATCACAGTGACATCAGAGCATGATGTCAGAGCAGCAAACCCATAGACAGTAAAAATGTGTACACATCTACACGGACGGACGGACGGACGGACGGACAAGCTGCGATGTTTCTCATAGTAAACTGCGACCTTCGGTCTCAATTAAATTATAATATGCGGTTATGTTAACATCTGTCATTTGAGCCCTGTAAAAGTTCACGCTCTACGATACACTCATCTTCATTCATCTTTAATCACTTTCTAGCCTGGCATTTACTCAAGTACTGTACTTTTACTTTACCTGAGTATTTCCATTTTTAAATACTTGTATTTCTACTCCACTATATCTCAGAGGCAAATCTTTTACTTTTTACTTATTTTGAAAACTTTAGTTACTAGTTACTTTGTAGATTTTGATTATTATTACAAAACATACATTAACCACTTCAGCCCTATACACTCTATATATAGGCTACTTCGGCTATTTGAAAATAGACGATCTACAAGCTCGTAAGCTTGTATTTTGTAGATCTGCTATGTTCAAAAGGTTTGTACACATTGGCATATGATAACTTGTGAAATGGGATGTTCTGCATATATTGAATATTTTTACTTTTGGTTCTTTAAGTATATTTTGATGCCAATACATTTGTTGTGGTTCATTGTTACATCTTTTGTACAGGTACATAAGAGTAAAACTTATTTTAGTTTGGCTTCCTTCAGAATGCAGTGGTACTGTATATATACAGTAATAACAGCAAACAACAAAACAAAAATCTATATCTAACAATAATGAGAATGACGTAGAAAGATTTAGGGAAAAGAGAGAGTGCAAAAGGCAAAAAGAGCAAAGAGAATAAAAAGAGCATTGTCAAGTGCATAAAGTTTGGTATATTGTACAGTATACACCAACAGCATTTCTTCTATTTTTACTTCAGTAAAACATGAGTACTTTTCCCACCATGGTGTAAAACAGGGCTCAAGTGGTTAACAAAAGAATCAGGTTCAGAGTTTAAAGACATGCTGACACCATGTTGGTTTAAGGCCTGTTAACCAAACACTGTAGAAGTGGACTGTGTTTGAACACATAATGACGCGTGTGCGTGCGCGCGCGCGTGCGTGCGCGCGTGCGTGCGTGCGTGCGTGCGTGCGTGCGTGCGTGTGTAGCCCCCCAAGACTGCAGTTAAGCTGCCTCAGTGATATGAGGGAGGGTTTTCATTACTGGAGTGACAAGACAATGCCGGATAATAATAATAATATGAGTTAGTCTGAAGCTGTCAGCTGAGAATAAGACCCTTTGGACCACTGTGTGTGTGTGTGTGTGTGTGTGTGTGTGTGTGTGTGTGTGTGTGTGAGTGTGAGTGAGTGAGTGAGTGAGTGAGTGAGTGAGTGAGTGAGTGAGTGAGTGAGTGAGTGAGTGAGTGAGTGAGTGAGTGAGTGAGTGAGTGAGTGAGTGAGTGAGTGAGTGTGTGTGTGTGTGTGTGTGTGTGTGTGTGTGTGTGTGTGTGTGTGTGTGTGTGTGTGTGTGTGTTGTGGGACCTGGCTAAGCATCATCATCACCTTGAGATCACAAACAATCACACCAACAGACTTGTATCATCGTTGTATTCTTCTTGGATGCTTAAAGCAGCACTATGTACTTTCCTCTTTAACAGCTAAGCTCTGGAAAATGTTACCTGTGAAATACATCAGAACAATCAGCGTCCCACTCGTCAAAAGTTGATTAAATTTCCACATAAAAATGTCCAAAACTCAGTGAAGTGTGGAGCTTGTCGCCTGGCACACCACAGGGAGCTCCTTCTGGGGAGAGAACGACCATTTAAAGACTGCAGGCGGGGCACTTCACCATAGCTATCCCAAGTTTATCCCATTTCCCATAGATATTAGCATAAAGTCCAGGAGGACCCACAGGGCTCCTTGAGGGGGTTCCCCCTAACTAAATGATTGATAGTCAAGTATCAAATGCAACCTTACTCTGAGAGTGACTAAATGGAACTAAATTGACCCTTAATTACGGGTCCATTTGTACACGCTCAGAGGGTCCGTGGCCTAATGCATAATAAACTGGGGATCCTTGAAATTAGACAAAAAAAAGAAATAAAGTTTACTTGCCGTATCTGTGTGAAGTAAAGAGTGGAAGAAGGTTGGAGTCCATTAATTCCAGTGGAAGAGAACACAGCTTCTGAACCATTCTTTAGCCCCATGATCGTCACAAGCCACAAAATGCAGTTAATGCACCCAAGACTTTC
Source organism: Nannobrachium achirus (assembly GCF_963921795.1). Taxonomy (NCBI): domain Eukaryota; kingdom Metazoa; phylum Chordata; class Actinopteri; order Myctophiformes; family Myctophidae; genus Nannobrachium; species Nannobrachium achirus. The sequence continues at coordinate 42,850,324 of NC_137820.1, forward strand.
ATACTAAAACTTCAGAGACGAATCAGGAGAAAATCTACTTTCTTATCTACTTTCTTATCGACCCAGCAACACACTCTTGCGAGATCAGACAGCGCCCACTTAGGAGACCATTTGTGGGATTTGTGTACCATTTTGCCTCTGTATTGGCTCCAATTGGTATGGGGTATGTTTCATAATTGGACATATTTGACTTAACATACTGATAAGGATGCGACTGCAGTTATCAAAATGAACTGATGTTATAAAAGATGGGGAAATACGTCCATCCATCAGCTTACCCAGTGACAGGAGCTGTCCGTGGTGCTGATGTCTCTCCCTGGAAAGGAACTATCCATGGTGTTGCCTCATGAGGAGGGGGGTGTGTGTGTGTCTGTCTGTGTGTGTGTGCGTGCGTGTGCGTGTGCGTGTGTGTGTGTGTGCGCGTGTGCGCGCGTGCGTGCGTGCGTGCGTGCGTGCATGACCATACTTTTTAGAGCCTGTCTACTCCGAAATGTTAATATTTTTGTCAGATGACTGTATGTGTACATATTTATGTGCAGAACATACTTACAGTATGTGCCTCTTAATCAGTGAGAGCATAATCCCTCTTCCTACAGTATTTTCAGTACTATATTTAAAGCATTTGTATGCTTTAAATCAGATGTCTAGAGAGAGTGTATGCAGACAGGAAACCAAGGGCAAAGAGAGAGAGTCAAGGCTTGGGTGGGTCGGATTCAAACCCGGGCCGTCGTGCTCACTAAGAGAGCATATGGTGGTGTTCCGTAATCGCTGAGCCAACAGGCACCCCGTCGATCAACCTCTTTACAGCCTCCCTCCTGTGACTTGAGCAAAAATTATTCCCCCTGATGGCGCCCGATTCAGCTGCTTCACACCTGGAGCTCATTGTTGATGGCCGCTTGTCACTAGAGGAGGTATTGTACACACTCTCCAGCAGATGTTTGGCTCGTGTTTAACGAGGCAGTGATGTCACAGGCGGGAGGAGGCATTTGATGTCAGAGTAAGAGCAGTGATGGATTTGGGCAAAAAATATGGGACAAAAGATGCACTTGTATACGCACTCAATGCCACTGGCACTCATGCACAAATGAAATCTTGTGACATTCGGGTCGGGTGGAAACCTTGTATCTCCAAGTTTCAAATGTGTACGTTCTTTGCCAAAGCAAAGCCCTGCTTCATCATACAAGGCCCTCGCACAAAAGTAGTGAAAACAGCAGATCTACAAGCACACAACGCCTCGCGGTGCATGGCGTTGTGTGCTTGTAGATCGGCTGTTTTCACTAGGTAAAATCATTTTTAAAATGATTAATGCAAAACGAACGGTTTTGGACATACAAGGTTTTCACCCGACAACGACAATATTCTGTGCAGGAAATAAACTCCATACATTAGGTTCTTGCTGTCGGGCAGAAGCCTTCTATCTATTATGTTAGCCTATCTATTTGTGTAGCATTGGTTTGCATATGGGCTTTATGAATATTGAACCAATGAGAAGTAATAACAAGCACTTGTGACTAAATCATAACTACATTGGAGCCATTGGAACGCGGTGTCTTTTTTCCTGAAAATGAGGGTTTTGGACTTCCACCTAATAGCAACTATGTGATACTTTTTATTGTGATAGACGGTAGGAAAGCTGAGAAGGAGACAGAGAGTGGATGGCACAGGAGGGAGTAGGAAAGCTGAGAAGGAGACAGGGAGTGGATGGCAAGGGAGGGAGTGAAACAGAGTTCAGCAGAGCTACCTCTGGTTCTGGAGGTGAGAGAGTCTGTACCACCATGTCCCTGACGGGAAGATGGGTCATTCCTTTGACACGATACCTTCTGCCGAAATATTGGTACATTTGAATGATGTTAAATCAAGGCAGGATACATTTAGTTATGTTATTTGTATAGTTTACTAGCCAATAACCCAGCATTGGCCAGATTATTGTGCTGGTCAAATGGGCACACAAGTACTTGGAGGCCAATCTATGATGTCAGGCATGTCCTGGCAAGCACAGACAGACAAACAAACATGTTTTTTTTGTGCAATGCACTTTGAATTGCCTTGTTGTTGTTGAAATCTATTAAGAGCCTTAAGTGCAAAAGAAACATACTGTACAGTATATATAAGCACATTAGAATACAATTAGAGTTGGGAACAGAATAATAAGTGGCCGTGGCAAAGAGAAAAAGGGGTTCAGCTTTGATTTAAAAAAGAACCTTGTTTTCTGGGAGTTTCTTCCAGATTTCTGGTGAATGAAAAGTGGATGCAAGTGGAGAAGGTCAAAGTAGGAGGGACAATTGATTCCTGCCAAATTTAGAAAGACTCATCTGTGACATCCTTGCAGCAATTCACCCGCTGCACCCCAGAAAAAAGAAAGAAAAGAAAGCCTCTTCCTGCCAGGGGCCTTGTTGTGAGGGAGGGAGCGTCTTCTCTTCACAGAGGTTTTGGGGATATTTGTTTGACATAACAATGTCACTGGAAGAACCTCCAGCAGCTACAGCATCAGGGGAACAAAAGCTACTATATTGTCACTGTCAGGCGGAAACCTTGTATCTCCAAGTTTCAAATGTGTAAATTTCTTCGCAAAGCAAAGCCCTGCTTCATCATACAAGGCCGTCGCACAAAAGTAGCGAAAACAGCCGATCTACAGTTTACACAGTTTAGGCATTTAGCAGACGCTTTTAATCCAAAGCGACTTACAATAAGCAGATAATACATCACTATAATAAACAAGATAACATGTCAGAACATCAACCACAATATAACAAATGCATATGAATCTACAAGCACACAACGCCTCTTTCACTAGTTTAAATCAGTTTTAAAATGATAAATACAAAACAAACGGTGTTGGACATACAAGGTTTCCACCCGACAGCGACGATATGTTTGTTTACACACTGCCTCTCGGCCTCCACCGCACTCACACAGACGGCAGGTTCATCCATGTTTACGTCGGCCCTAGAGCCTTCACTCTGCATATCAAACGGCAAACGGAAAGCCGAGAGCCGCGAGAACAGCATGGGGGTGAAATAAACGCCTGATTGATTTCCTGTCCCCATTCCTTCTCCCGGACCAACACCCTGTAGAATTACACTGAACCTGAGCTGCCTTAACCCTCGTGGACTTCCCTATTTAGAAAGACTCGAGTCACTGGAAAACAGTGACCACACACACAAGGCAAGCAGTTATATTGGGCATAAGTGGTTAAAGAATGAGGATTTCTGCAGAGCCCACCGTGTATCCAAGTAACCTGTGTGTGTGTGTGTGTGTGTGTGTGTGTGTGTGTGTGTGTGTGTGTGTGTGCGTGTGCGTGTGCGCGTGCGTGTGGGTGCATGGTTGTGTTTCTTCTATTTTTAGCAATCGGGGTGCAGATGACCTTGGACTTGCTAGAAAAGAGGTTCTGGGCCATTGCCAAGCAGGTAACCAAAGGACACCCCCCCCCCCCCCCAACACACACACACACACACACACACACACACACACACACACACACACACACACACACACACACACACACGTCTGTGACCCGGCATGCTTGAATAGTCTGCGATTTCACGGGCGACTCTTCCAATAACGGCCAGGCATTTGATATGAGGAGAATGCCATATTGTCTTTGTCGGGTGGAAACCTCATATGTCCAAACTGTTACTTAAAAAAAAAAAAAAAAAAAGTAGTAGATCTACAAATCTTTTGTGTGACGCTGTAGTATGATCAAGTAGGGCATTAATTTACGAAAAAACAAATACAAGAATATGGAGTTAAGAGGTTTCTGCCTGACAGCAGCGATATGCACTTGGATGACACCACAGAGTGGACAGCTAAGGAGGGCAGGCTCACAATGTGTGTCCGGAGTGTTGTAGCCCAGGGGTCTTCAACAGGGGGTCCGGGACTCCTAGGGGGTCCTCAGAGTTACTACAGTGGGTCCTCCAAATCTTTTGCGACCAAAGACTTTTTTCTCCTTTTCCATATTAACACAAATGGTGCAAACCCCGAGTTTCCCGAGTTTGAAAAGGTACTAGTGCTGTGCCAACCCCGAGTTTCCCGAGTTTGGGACGTTTTTGAAAAAAAAAAAAAAATGTTTTCAAAATTTTTTTTTGGACCTCCAGAAATGTATTAGGCATGATCGCGATCGCGAAATTGCATGTTTAACCCCCATACCAACCCATTCTTTCAAACATGGCAGCCATGTTTGTTTACATCTGAAGAAAACATAATGGCTGATAAATCATGAATGCCTGAACGGATTTCCAAGCGGATTTTTTTGTTTGAAAGCTGTGAACAGTGTGAACACATGTGGTGCATCATCTAGGCATGGGCGTGCACTTTTTACACAATTGCGCAAAAAATCATAGCAACATAAGTGTTAACCACTTGAACCCTAGCGTCCATATTCTGAGAACTTTAGCCAAAAATAGCAGATCTACAAGCTCACAACACCTTGCAGCGAGGCGTTGTGAGATTGTAGATCGGCTATTTTCAGCAAAGAGGTTTGGTGTAGAGGGGAACAAGAGCAGACTAAGTACAGAGTGAAAGGTCAAGTTTATCATTGACAGTTCAAGTGAAAATATCTGAAAACACAAATTGACATGAATCCAAAATACACTGATGATTGTGCTGTCAAACAATGAAACTATATGGAATCTATGAACATATCGTGGGGGTCCCTGCTTCATCTCTCTCTCTCAACTAAGGGGTCCTTGGCCTGAAAATGTTGAAGACCCCTGTTGTAGCCAACACAAGTCAATGCTGTCAATTCCCTATGTTGTCTGGCAGGTTGTGGGCAGTGGTGCTTTTCAGGTTTTGTAGTTCCTTTGAATTACATTGGAGTGGTTGGCTCACTGAGAGAAAACTACAAGTGAAATGTCGGTAACACTTGACTTAAAGTTTGGGTTCTATAATGCATTAAATCGCTTTTATAATGAATTATAATGCACTTAATCATCATTTATCATTCATTTATAGCGACATTTATCACGTATTGTAAGTGAAACTAGGTGAAGAACGTTCCACAAATACATGCAAACATTCTGCAAGAATAGCAGATCTACAAGTTAACAATGTGTCACCTCGCAATGAGTTGTGAGTGTTTTTGCTATTTGACTTACAACAAAGTACTGTATATAGGGTTGAAGTGTAAGTGTTTAATGTGACTTCATGTCATTCAAAAGATTACCCATCATTCCCAAACAAAAAGTCAGTGTAACTGGATGTGAGAAATATATTATATGTTCAAGAAAATGTATTTTACACGTTTATTTATTTTTGTTATTGAAATAATGCATAGCTTGCAACTTAGTTCAGGCAGATGCACTTGAGAGAGGTTTACTGTACTTGCATGCGCACCAATTATGCATCTATGACCAAATTCTTTTGTCACCGAAGGTTGGGTACAGTATGAGCTTCTCTGTCCCACCGCCAACCCAGCAGTGGGCTCTGCTTCCCCTGTGGCTTCTGCTTCCACTGGGGGGTTTTGTGATGTACTGTATCTCCCTGCTCTTAAATGGCTGTCTTCTAATGTGCTGAGCAAGGAGTAATATGTAGCAGAGCTTGAACAACAAATATTCACACTTTTCCCCACTCTATATACAGTACATTATATAAATCAATTTGTGAGTTATCTGACTGAACGCACAGCAGTGACATATTTCATTGTAATTAGGACGATACACAGTCATTATGTCAAAGTTATTTCAATTGTATAACCACCTAAACGAAAGCAACCCAGACACAGCCCTCAACCAAAGGGAAAACCTACAGGGATGCCCCCTTAGTCAGCTGGTTCAGGGACACAAACACAAGCACAGCTACCAGACATAAAACCCATGGGACTTAAACAGATTATAAGAAAACAGAAAGAAAGCTACCTGACATACTGGAAAGAGACAACTCAAACCAAAGCCATATGGAATGCTATTTTGCCTTAAATAGAGAATACAGGTATACATTGGTAGAATACCTGAGCATTGTGAATTACCCAAAATGAAGGAAAACCTTGACTATGTACAGACTCAGTGAATACAGCCTTGCAATATAGAAAGGCCGCCACAGACAGACCCACTCCCAAGGGAAGACAGAATGCTGTATGCACCCACCCACTGCACACAACATGTGGTGGAAGCTACTCTTTCTAACCACCCACTATATCAAGACATCAGAGACACACAAATAAACCCCAAATGAGTTTTAAAACATAACCAAAGACAAAAAACTCCCATACCTAGAAATACAACAATGTGCAAACACTGCAGCAAGATTTGTGAACTGTTGCGATAGAAGAAGGTTAGCCCATATGCTATACAAACACCCTAAGGACTAATCTGAGGCTTTTTTATATGCTATTTAAATAGTTTTTGGGAAAATGCTGCCAATTGTTCCAAAGTGACTGCAAAAGATTGCAGTTAATTGTCTCAAAAAAGCTTTATAACCTGTATAATATAACAATGCAATGTGACATAGCTCTTTTTAACACAATACTGTGCCCTCTCAACTAGGGATGAGGCCGAATATTCGGCACCGAAAGTTTTCGGCCGAAAATGGCTAAAAATGCATTTTCGGTTTTCGGCTGGATAGCTTTTAAAACCGAATAGTTGAGCACCGAATAGTGTGAAGGACAGGGTCAGGGGTCCTCAATAGGCGGACCGCAGTCCATGTCCGGACCGCGGCACATTTCTGAGAAATCTCCGCACAGTTGTATCTGACGATCGGACTGACTGTGTGTGATGTGTGTTTGTGTGTGCGTGGGTGTGTATGTGCTGATTGTGCTCATTCGCTCAAACACATACACAGGCTCACAAGACACACCCCTACGCCAATTTGCAAGCCCACAAAGCGTCGTGGGTGCAACGTGCTGTGGGCTTGTAGATCAAAGGTTTTCCTTCCCTCCGAGTCTCCGACGCAGTCTGCTCTCCATGCTGCTCCCCCCCCTCCCCTCTCCTCTCCTCTCCACACACTCATGCCGCTCGCTGCCTTAAAAAAGTTGCTAAAACCTCTTGGAAACCATTGCTCCCACTGGATTAATAACTTAGAGATCTTCTACCTTTGGCTGTTCAATTGGAGAGGACAACAGCAACACATTAATATCCACGATGTAAGGCTCCAAATGCTTGCATTAGACGAGAAATGGTCGCGAAACTCGCGATGCGTGATCATGCGTCTTTAACAATGTGATGTGTCGTCGCATATTATTGCCAGCTATCCTAGGCTGTGTTAGGTTAATAACTATGACTCGTTGACCCTGATTTGACTGGTCATTTGACATAGTCAATCAGCACAGTCAGTCTGGCTTGTGCAGTACGTGTGTCAACTAACTGAATGTCAAGTAATCCTCTCCCCCTCACGCTAAGTTCCACTTTATTTTCCATTCTGACGACAAGCCTAATATTGCATTTATGCTCTTTAGTTTCCAATAATTAAACTATAAGCCAGTGTTTTATTGCTACACAATAAATGTAAATAATGTAGCCTACTCTACATGCATAAATAATTATCCATTCATCCATCCATCCATCTTCAACCGCTTATCCAGCATCAGGTAGCAGGGGTAACAGTTCCAACTGAGATTTCCAAAGTTCCAAATAATAATAATAATAATTAAAATAAACAATTCTAATGATTATAATAAACATACATACATACAGTACATACTGTATAAATGTATCCGCCTTATTTCGCCTTCGCCTTTTTTTCGGACCTGGACCTGTTTCAAAAAAATATTTCTGGACCTTCAAGATTTGTATTTGAGGACCCCTGGGCCCTAGATCATTTTGCAACATACAGTATGTGCATTTGTTGTTGAAGGCCTGGCTGTTACAGCCCTTGTGTTTACAATAATATTTTGTTGTAGGCCTAGATCATTCTGCAGTTTTAAGCACCTTGTTCTGATGCACTTTTATCTCTGTAGGATACTACAGAAATAGTTGCACTATTTTGACTTTGTTTTATGCTAACATTGCAAAGAGAAAATATTTTATTTTGTTATGTGTGCATTCAAAAGTGAGAAATAAATGTTTTATGGAACCATATGGTGATTATTATTTAAGTTAGGGTTTGCCATAATCAGGTAGCTTTACAACAAAGGTACAGCAATGGTACAAACATTTATTATACAAAATAAATTATATACATGTATTATTCGGCTATTCGGTATTCGGTATTCGGTGGAATGTTTCCAGTATTCGGTATTCGGTTTCGGCCAAGAATTTTGCTTTCGGCCCATCCCTACTCTCAACTGTATCTAATTTCCCCATTCTTTGTTTCTTTGTTTTTATTATGTTTTGACACTTGCTTTAGCAATGCATGTTGTTTTGTTTACTCATGCCAACAAAGTTTAAGAGCCTTTGAATTGAAATGAAATAATATTTGTATGGATTCCAAATATTGTCATGCTCGATGTCAGCGTGAATCTGTGTTGTTGTGTGCTGTCAGACCAGAGCTTGATCAAGGAAAAGGAGAAAGAGGAGAGAGACATAATGTGGTGCTAGGCATCACATGTTCTGCTTGTGATGTATTAAAGACAAATAGACATAATCTGGCATAATAAACTTTTTTTCTTTCCCATCTTTTTGCTCACAGCCCGACGATTTTGACGTAAGTAGATCAATCTTCATACAAAGTGTCATTTTCAAACTATTGAAATTTTATTATTTGAAATTTTGTTAGAGGATCAACCATTGAGTTGCAGCAACTCGTTTTCGAGGTTTTCCTCAAGCGCAACAAACAACAACAACAACAATAAACAACACAGAATAACAAAACAAAACATACATATAAGGCTCCTCCAACATTTCAACCCCCACTACACCCCCACTCCAACAGTATACTAGTATCCTTAGTGATAAAGATGAATAAAAATGATATACAAATGAAACATAAAAATAAAAATAACCAAACTTTGCAGATGCACAGATCATACAAATAACAGATCAGCATGAAAAATAAATACAAACAATTTAATTCCAATCAAAAACAAGAGCAGCTAGTTGTAAGATGGGCCCATAGAGAAGATTTGAATGCGTTAAAATTTGAAATTGCTCTAAGGGACAAGGGCAGGATATTAAAGTCAGCTGGTGCTTTAAACTTAAAAGCACGTCTCCCAGTTTCTGAGTTCATAATGGGCACTATGAAAAAAAGATGTTGTGTATGTCTTAGGGAATATGATGATGTGAATGGCTGTAAGTATTGTTTTAAGTATGATGGAAAATTGAAATAAAAACATTTGAAAACAAAAAGTAACCAATGAAATTTTCTCCTAGCCTGGGGTGATAACCAGTTCAGTGATTCGTACATAACACAATGATGAGTAAGATAAGGACATCTCAAAACAAATCTACAAATACTATTATAAGCAACAGTTAATGAATGGAGATGCGTTTCAGAGGTGTTCTGGTAGATGACATCACCATAGTCCAGTATTGGAAATAACAGCTGCTGGGCAATTCGTTTTCTTATTTTAAAGCTAAAACAATTGATTGATCTATACATAACTTTAAGACTAATGTTTATTTTAGTTCGAATGGATTCTATGTGAGACTTAAAAGAAAGCTCAGAATCCAGCCAGAGTCCCAGGTACTTAAAAGACTCAACTAATTTAAGGGGAGACTGATCAGAAAAATAAATGGACAAATCAGTGGATAAATGATTGAGGTTGTATCTAGTGCCAAACAGCATGCTACAGGACTTCTGTTTATTCAGTATGAGATTGTTGTTTGATAACCAATCCTGGACCAGGGAAAATTCAGACTGCAGATTTCTTTGTATCTGAGCTACATCAGAGTGAGATGAGTGAATAACCGTGTCATCTGCAAATAGATGTATGGAACAAATTGACATTATTTTGGGGAGATCATTAATAAAAATTGTGAAAAGCAAAGGACCTAATATGGAACCTTGAGGCACCCCCTTTTCGACCACTAGAAATTCAGACTGAACTTGATTTAGAGAAACACATTGACGACGGTTATGAAGATAACTGTTAAACCAAAACAAAGCTTGTCGAGAAACACCAATTGCATGTAATTTATCAAGGAGTAAATAATGATCCACTAAATCAAAAGCCTTGGTTAGGTCAATAAAAATAGCACCTGTTAATTGTCCATTGCCAAAAGAAGAGAACACATCATTGGTACATTTTGTGAGCGCTGTAGTGGTGGAAAATTTAGAACGAAAGCCAGATTGAAATGAAGATAATATATTAGAATCATTTACGTATTGAGATAGTTGATTAAAAATTAATTTTTCAAATATTTTAGCAGTAGAGCAAATAATAGATATTGGCCTGTAGTTGTTAACATCGAGTGGGTCACCACTCTTATGGAGTGGGGTGACCTTTGCACATTTCCAGACTGATGGAAGCTGACAAGTAGACAAAGACAAATTAAATAAATCGGCTAGAGGATAAATGAGTATATGAGCTGCTAGTTTTATAAATTTGGCATCTAAGCCATCAGGACCAATAGCACAGCCATCCTTTAGGTCAGCAATTACTTGTAAAATTTCAGTGGGTAGAATAGGTCTAAATGTGAAGGACCCAGGGATAGTAGGATTGTCATCGTATGTTTTTAAGTATGGTGACTCATTAGAGTACATGTTACTGACAGAAGCAAAATGAAGATTAAAAATATTCGAGACGAGCGCAGGGTCGTGGACAACCTCATCATTACTACGAATTTGTGACACAGAACTTTTTTTGGGACTCAGAATATTGTTCAATTTTTTCCAAAACCGTTTCGGGTTTTGAAAATCTTGAGCAAGACCCTGTCTATAATAGTCTGCCTCAGCATTCCTTGTTTGGGTTTTACAGTCATTTCTCAATCTTTTGTAAACATCCCAGTCCGCTTGATCTCTGCTAGCTCTATATTTTGCCCAAGCCTTATCTCTACGTTTGAACTGATTTATTAACTCAGAGCTGACCCAAGGTAGATGTCTACCCTTAACTCTTACAGATTTCCAAGGGGCATGTTTATCAATAACTTTAGTGAACTCATTCAAAAGAAAACTCCAAGCATCTTCAACAAAGGGTATCAACTGAAACCTATCCCAGTCGATAGAAACAACATCTTGAATAAAATTGTCAACATTTAATTTTTTACTTTGTCTCATATTTATGAATTTTGGAGGAAGACTGGGAATTTTTATCTTCCATACACAAAAAATTACAGAATGATCGCTAAAGCAGTCAGAAAGTACCCCAGATTTAATAATCCTATCTGGATGAGAAACAAATATTAGATCTAAAAGAGTCGATGTTGTTTCAGTGACTCTGGTAGGCTCAGTGATCAGTTGAGTTAAATGTGTATTTTCAAATAGTTTTTTATCACTTGAAGAAGAGCGAGCAAGCCAGCTAACATTAAAGTCCCCAAGAATGATCCGTTCAGAGTGACAATTCAAAGAGTTAATTGTGGACACTATTTCTTTGATAGAGTCCACTGGTGCGGCTGGGAACCTATAGAAATTTCCAATAATTAAGTGTTTATTTTGGTGAAACTGTATTTTAACAAAAACACATTCAAAGTGCTCCGATACAACTTTCAAGGTTAGTTCCGAGTTTAAACTAGAAAGAACGTAGGTTGCCACACCCCCACATGCTCTACTAATTCTATCTGCTCTAAACACAACATAACCATCAATCTGAATTTGCTCATCAGAGATATCTCCCTTTAAAAATGTTTAACCTATACACCATCTGCTGTCTCAGTGATATTGACTCATACACTGTATGTAGGGCCACACCATGACAAATGCACAACATACTACTACATACATACTAATTAGGTTGGGCCAATTAACGTAACAGATTATTAAAGACAAGTAGGGTACAGTACATGGTGGCCTGAATAACTAACAGTCTTTCTGTAGCTGATTTATGATTTTGACATTTATTTAAGGCCATATCCATGGAAGGAGCTCACAGGTTCATAATGAGAATTTCTATAATTTGAACATTACATGTATATAGACCTGTTTTCTAAAACCAACTTATTGTCCAGTCCTGTACCGTATTGTCTTTTCATATTTATTGATTGATTGATTGATTGATTGATTGATTGATTCATAGATAGATAGATAGATAGATAGATACAGTAGATAGATAGATAGATAGATACAGTAGATAGATAGATAGATAGATAGATAGATAGATAGATAGATAGATGTAAGTTGATACAAGGCACTCAGACACACACGCAAGTTACTATAGCTGTAGTCCAGTGCCGTAGGACATAAGACCAAATATTAACCTTGCCCACTGACTCTGACCTTCCCTCTCGACTAATTTCTTCCTTATCCTCTGTTTGATCCTTCCCTCCTCCCTCTTCTCCTCTCTCTGTCCACCGCACCCCCCCCCCCCCCCCACCACCACCACCAACCTTCCCTCTCTTTCACTGTACCACCCTGTCTCTTCATCATTGTCTCCCTCCTTGTCCACTCCTTTTAGGCGCTCTCTCTCTCTCTCTCTCTCTCTCTCTCTCTCTCTCTCTCTCTCTCTCTCTCTCTCTCTGCCCACCCACCCTCTGCCTATCTTTATCAAATTCAAGTTCTGCAGTATGTCTAGTCATCATGAGTACATCCAAAACTATAATGACCTACTCTCTCTCTCTCTCTCTCTCTCTCTCTCTCTCTCTCTCTCTCTCTCTCTCTCTCTCTCTGCAGTGTACGACCATTGAAGGTGTCTGCCCTCTAAGCTGTCAAAGCAATGTAAGCATCCAGCTTCACCTTAGAAACATCTTTCACATTAACTGCAAACAAGACTATGTCACATGATTTCCCTGTAAACAAGACCACATACATGCACTGCAGCAGTAGGCTAATTGTTGTCTGTCAGCAAGTTGTCTGTGGCGGAATGTTCCCAGATATGGACAATACAACATGCCTGAGCTCGAAGTTAGTGCAAACCGGCATTGTTAGGTAACGGTTCATATGAGAGCACTTTGTCGTGCGGAACAACTTTTAACTGCATAACTGTATTCAGTTTGTATATTATTTACTGCAGGGGTCTTCAATAGGGGATCCAGGACCCCTGGGGGTGTCCTCAAGATTTACTACAGCCAAATCTTTGTATGTTATGATTTTTATTATTTTACATTAACCACTTGGACCCTAGCATCTCTGCTGCGAGGCTTTGTGAGCTTGTAGATTGGCTATTTTTGGCAAAGATGTTTGGTTGTAGAGGGCAAATGGAGCAAACCAAAGTACAGAGCCAATGGACAAGTGGTTAAATGTCTGAAAAAAAAAACAAAGAACATTAATTTACACAAGACTGATAAATAGTAAATGAAGCTATCTATGAAATCAATATGAAAACGTTTAAATCTGCAACACATTTGTATAAAATAATAGGCATGTTATTTACCATGCTCATTTGTCTCCAGGATCTCAACTGCTTCTTGGTCGACAGCAACGGCTTCATCCTGCTGTCCAAAGAAAGGAAGGACGTAAGTGTTATAAAACTTTAGAATGTTTTATTTTTTAACAGAAATGTAGTCATTTTTGGCAACGTATTTGGGGAGCTCAGGTGGCGTGGTGGTAAAGTCCCTGACCACCACCACGGAGGTTTGCGAGTTCAAACCCACCGTGGTGCATCCGGCTTTGTTGGGTGTTCACACAAACACAATCGTCCCGCGTTCGGGAGGACGAAGCTGGGCGGGGAGAGTGATATTGGTCATTGCACATATTCCTACAGACTGGGACGGCATCTGTCAGCAGGGAGTGTTGGGCGGGAGGAGTAGGACATAGGCTCTTTGTCCTCCCGGTGGGGGCTCCTCACTGGCAGGCGAGTCATTAGGATACAACAGCAGTGACAACACAGACATGTGTGTGGGGAGGAATCAATTGGCCTAAATTAGGGAGAAAAAGAGGGTAATAAATAATTGGCTAGTCTAAATTTTAGAATAGAGGGAAAAGATATTCGAAGACTTCATTGCTCACATACTCATAATATGTGTACGAGCAGTGGAATGTTTATTTTGTGGCAGACGCACTGGCCAGACTGCTACAAGTAATGTACTGTATCGTTGCTGTCAGGCAGAAACCCCTTATCTCCATATTTGTTTTTTAGTAAACTTACGCCCCCTACTTGATCATCCTACAGCATCACACAAAAGCATCAAAAGTAGCTGATCCACAAGCTCGAATGGGAGCTCTTAGATCTGCTGCTTTTGAATTTGAATCCTGAAAAGTAACAGTTAATTGGACATATATAAGGTTTCCACCCGACAGTGGCGGTCGGTCGGTATGCAGAAGGTTGAATACGTTAGCAAAAACAAGTAGAGAGTTGAAGAAAAGAAAAAAACCTGTGTCACATTGAATGAATCCAGAATGTTGTTGCGTTCTCAGCCTGACTCATAACAGTGACACCGTCATAACGAATTAAGCATTAGATGTCTGGGCGGTATGTATGCACGCTAATTGGCGGAACAGCCAGTGTGGGTGCTGTGCCGTTTTCGCTATAGTGTGTGTGTGTGTGTGTGTGGGTGCACTACAGCCCAATCCTCTTATAGTCTACAGTATTTTGCAGTTTTGGGGACAGTAGGAAGGTTGATGGGATTACAGGGTATAGCATCAGAAATGCGGGAGAGAGAGAGAAGGTTCTGGTGCGACTCAGTTCAAGGCCTGCAGGGAAATATATGGTTGTGCTGTTTGTGGCCACCCCCCCCATTCATCATTTAGCCTCATATACACTATACAGTCCTCAGCTGTGTGACTCACAGTGTTGTACATGACGAGGCTCTCTTTATAGTTCACTATGACTGTGGTAGAAGACTTGAAAGACTGTATGTTAAGGGTGGTACATTTACCTCCTTTGGGGACCCAAAGGCATTTGGGTCCCCATCCGTAATCAATGAGGGAAATTATTGTCTTACAAAAAACTAAAAATATTATTGAACTCAAAAGTGTCCATGGTGCAAGTAATCAATTGAAAAAGGTCATTTTGGGGGTGAATTACTCCTTTAAAGAGGTGGTGCCATGATCCCCCCCCCCCCTATAAAACATGATTATCAGGTATTATGATTATACTAGGAGGAAGATTTTTTCCCAAAAAGTATACAGAAAGAGTTAAAATTGGGTTTTTATGTGGCCACACCCCCAGTTCATTAAGTATGCATGGATGGCATGGTGGGTGGTGACCCAGCTGATATAGCCACACCCCACTGTGTTGGGTGAATGGTAAATAGGGGAGGAGTTGATAGTGTGACATACTTAGTATCTGTGTTTTTTTAACTGACACTTTTCACCACAAGGTGGAAGCCTCCAAGAGAAAACAAACAAATACTAAGAGAATACATAATTTCTCAAAAAGTACTTTCAACCTCCTAGACCAGGGGTCTTCAACGTTTTCAGGCCGGGGACCCCCAAACTGATGGGGAGATGGAGCAGGGACCCCCTACCACCTCGTAGGGTGGGGGGGTCGGGGCTACGACATATTTTTTTATTTTAAACATGTACAAGTTACAGCGAGCAGGGTGGGCCGTACCACTACCATTTCTAAACATACTACTTATTAACTGAGAACAAATGTCAATAATATCAACAATATGTCAATTGCATAGTAATCATGTATTCAAGCTATTTATTTTTTAACATAAATGTGGAAAATGGCAAAAAAAAACATTTTTTGAAATCTTTTTTTTTTTTTTTTTTTTATCAATAATTTCGCGGACCCCCTGCAGTACCTCCGCGGACCCCTTAGGGGTCGCGGACCCCCTGTTGAAGACCCCTGTCCTAGACACATGAAAAACAGAAAAAGTACAAAACTATGGCACCACCTCTTTAACTCATATGCTGCCAAAAACGAGGAACCCGAGAATTTCGCGATGTACCACCCTGCCACGCCCGAGGAACCCGAGAATTAAAAAAAAAAAAAAAAATCAAAAACATTTTTTTTCAAAAAAGATTTTTTGACCCCAAAACATTTAGTAGGCATGATAGCGATCGCGAAATTGCATGTTTAACCCCCATAGCAACCCCATCTTTCAAACATGGCAGCCATCTTTGTTTACATTTTAGGAAAACATAATGGCTGCTATCTCATGAATGCCTGAACGGATTTCCATTCGGATTTTTTTGTTTGAAAGCTGTGAGCAATGTGGACACACGTGGTGCATTATCTAGGCATGGGTGTGCATGATCCGTGCACTATGAATTACATGGAAGTCTATGGAGACAGTTTGGCATATGAGAGTACAAAGGTATTGTTAAATGGCAGCAGATGAGTTAATTTCTGCCTTGCGCAACTTCAAATCCAAAAAGAAATGTAATTTGTATTCAATCTTCCAGTGTGCAACGACAAAAATACAATTAAATCGTGACAGCCCTACTCCTTGTGTGAGTTTTTCTTTTCCCAATGCAACTTGCCTCATGGGGAGGTCATGACATATGCTGTGTGTCACTCAGTGACAGAAGGCATGGTGGCCCTGTACGGTCACACCGCCACCGGGATGTCACAAGGTATCATAAACAACATCTGGACAGCTCACATTGTTGGTCCTAATCCCTGCCGGGCGCATTAGCGAAGATGGGGCTGATGCTCCACTTTATCACTATTGTAGTCGAAGAGTTTGTGTGCGTGCGGGCGTGTGTGTGTGTGTGTGTGTGTGTGTGTGTGTGTGTGTGTGTGTGTGTGTGTGTGTGTGTGTGTGTGTGTGTGTGTGTGTGTGTGTGTGTGTGTGTGTGTGTGTGTGTGTGTGTGTGTGTGTGTGTGTGTGTGTGTGTGTGTGCGCGCGCGCGAACCGAAGCGTCATTAATTAGTTATAGAATAGTTTATTCGTGATTTATACATATATTGTGACCTATGGGTGTCACTACAAAAGCAGGTTGGAGACTCACATCTTGAGTTTGACCAGATGAAGAGCTAGAAACGCTCGAAACTTTGTCAATAAAAATTCAGTCACTGGAGCAAAGTGTGCGGGTTTCTCTTCAATTTTACATATATTGTCATCAAACATAAATATCAAACATCAGACCAAAAAGGAAATGCAAGCATTTAATTCAGTCTGACCAGAAGCAGGGCTATAAAACATAATCCACCAGCGATAAACAATTTAACGGTGATATCAAAAGGAGAGGCGTAGATTTTTCAACCCTATGTATGCCGCGTGTAACATTATTTATATCTCCACGCAGGGCTTTGTTGTCGCTTTAACAGCCTGACTGTAAGAGTCTCGGCACATACATGCAGATTACCCTGGCCCATTAAGAGCCATATTAGGGATTACTGTATGTCCGAGCCTAGCCTACCGACTTGCTCAGTAACTCCTATATGTTAAAGCGCTTCAGATGGCAGACGCAGCGTCCGTTGATCCAGCAATGTTTACATTTCAAGCATTCGGCTGATGCTCTTAGCCAAGTGCATAATGTGTAAGTAAGCTGATTGATTGATTGATTGAATATTTTATTAGAAGTTTGCATAGGGAAAGGTACAGGACAGTACTGTTCACTGATACAAGGTCAACTAAAATGATAAAGACCACAAGAAAGCTTTTGGGCATGTTTAAATTGGGGTCCCTTCATGCTGTTTCACATATCACAGATTAGAAGATGGCCTGACAAAAGGTTTTATTTTTGCTTTATTCCATGCATTATTGTGCTTCTGTAGGTATGGAAACCTGGAAGCTCCTGTCTCTCTGAATGTGAACCTAAAACGCTTGGTCACCGACTGGCAATCCTCCAGCCAGCCTGCTTACACAGTGGAATCCTGGGTCTTAATTCATCAATTTGTAACTCTGACAGTATACAAAATGTAAACAAATGGGCCAGTTTGGTTACATTTGTACACTGTCAAGAGTTAAATGAAAGGTGCTGTAGGTGATATTTTTGGGTTAAAACTAAAAAAGCTTTTGTTAAAAAAAGGTTAAAGCTCTGTATTCTCAGTAATCATTCAGCATCAGCTATACAGAGTGTTCGTTCAGAACAGAGGTCTCCTCATTAATAAACAGAAAATACATTTTCAGGTAATAGTAGTAGTAGTAGTAGTAGTAGTTTTATTTTGGTCATTGGGGTAAATGAATACAATGCATTTTCCTTCATTCATAGATACAAATAAAAAACTGACCAAAAAGGTGTAGGCTGAAGCCTAAGCTTATTGTGCCTACCCTTTAAACATTTAAGTAACTTCTAGAAATAACCAAATAAAATAACCAAACAAGAAAACAAACAAGTCCTTAATTTTTTTTTTTTAATACTTTTACTTTGGTACTTTAAGTATATTTTGACTCCAATACTTGTGTTGACACAGCCTTTTTACTTGAAACATGAATACTTAGTTCCATCACTTCCTCTTGGAGAAGCATAAAACTAATGAGAAGAAAAACATAAAAAGGTTGAGAACCACTGTTATGGAAGGCCAGCCTCTTGCAGAGACGGAATCGCTGCCATTCTAAATTTCAGTGTGCTTTCCGATAATATAAGAAAATCTTCTGTAAAAAAAAAAAAAAAAAAAAACTCACTATGGACAGAAGTCCAAACTATTTGTCATTGCGCAACCACCAGAGAGGTGGAGGTAGCGTGATGAATGTCCTCCCCATAGGCCTGCATGCCGGGGGTCAGGCAGTCCTTGGTCCCTAAAGCCACCATCAGTCCAGTGCTGACTGGATGCAACGTGTCAGGGTTTTAGTTTTTTTGTGCTTTGCACCAAATGAATTGTGGACAAAAAAGTAAGATGATAGCTTGTGGGATTTGTTGTCTGTACTCACTAGCTAAATGTATAGGTACTGTATTATTAGGTAATAACATAACATTTGGGCAGGAGTTTGCTCTGACGATGACATTAGAGAAATGCTGTATCAGTGTTTTTTGTATCATTAAGGGTGTAGGCACTAGGCAGGCACGTGCACATAAACATCAAAGGGGGCTTGAGCCCTGCCCTTTTAACTGTCTGTAAAAAGTGCCCGCTCCAGACCATGAATACAGTTTTTACTATTGTGAAAGAGTTGCAAATGCCCCTCTTTCCTTGCCATACCTGAAGGCAGCATTCAAGAGAAATGACTTGTCCAAACTCTCCTGAACTTGAATGCAGCATCTTATGTTGAAAGAATTGCCCTCACTGTGTATAAATCCTTGCTGTACACCCACATCTCCAGTATTGACTTGATTATGCTTAGTTCAGTGTGGTATCAAGCACCGAAAATAGCCAACCTCCAAGCTCACAACGCATCGCAGCGTGACGCGTTGTGAGCTTGGAGGTCTGCTATTTTCGCTATTTTCACCAAAAGGCCCTTTGAGCAAATTTCAGCCCCTGCCTCTCTAACATTCTTTGCATGTGCCTGGGTGTAGGTGTAGCTCACATATGCAAAAGTGTGCGCGCAGAGAGACACACACACACACACACACACACACACACACACACACACACACACACACACACACACACACACACACACATGCAATGACCGGCGATAACTTCTAAACAAATATTTGAGTAAACAAAGACGAGAGTCCATACACTTTGCCATAAACACACTCATTTTTCAATATTTGTCACACTTCCCCGGCAGCCTCCTTACTAAGCACATATTCTGATGAAATGTTACCTCAACATTTTGCTGAGGATTGTGCTTTTTTTTTTATTTAGCTCTTTTTTTTTTTACAAAGTTTTTGTGGAAACGCCAAGAGAGAGTATCCCTTTTTTCCAGGAGAATGGGCCTGGAGAACAGACTCTGCACCTACAGTACTGTAGCAGGCAGCGCGGACCGTAAATATTTAATCATTGGAGAAATAGAGGCACTGCTGACTTCAAGAAATGGGTCACCTTAACAACTTCACTATACTGTAGCAGTGGTTCTCAACCTGTGGGTCAGGACCCCACATGATTCTGGGGGGAAGGGTGGGGGGGGGGGGGGGTCCTCAGGTGACGCTAAAGTGACAATTTAACACCCCCCACCCCCATCCCCGGTTCCCTATGGAGACGCAAAGAGCCTGCTTTGTTCCCTATGGAGACGCAAAGAGCCTGCTTTGTTCCCTATGGAGACGCAAAGAGCCTGCTTTGTTCCCTATGTAGACACAAAGGGCTCTATTTTGATTGTCTAAAGCTCTGCTTTAACTTAAAGGCCTGTCCATACTGTCTCCGACCACCAAACCTTTCATCTGAAAGGTCCGGTATGACATCACTTGCATCTTCAGAAAAGCCTCACCCACGAATTAGGTTTCGGAAAAGTCGGAACTCACAGATGAAAACTTCGGTGGTTGGAGACAGTATGGACAGGCCTTTAAGTTAAAGCATATTGTAAGAGCTGGTACTTATAATCAAAATACAGCCCAAATTTGTCTCTTCAAATTATTGGCTTTTGGGGGTGAATTATCCCTTTAAGACCTTTTTAATAGCTTAGAAAAATGAAAGAAAGGAAAAAGTTACCATTACTGCATCAAAAGTACTATACTATACTATAAATACTGGTCAAACATTGGCCAAATTGTCAAATTATATAAGAAAGAGGCACAAATTTGCTTGCGGGAGCTCTCAATAGATGCCCACTTGTGTCCTTGAATTCAAAAATATGGCCTGGTAGTGTCTCCCCTTCCCCAGATTGTCTCTGTCTCCACCCTCCAAACCAGCACTGTGACAACTATGCTTATAGGCGTGGGCACACAGAACCCTGTGAGGCCTTTGCCTCACAGGGGGCTGTCACACTATGTATTCAATTCATCAACGTACGGTAGCACAGTGTTTCTCAAACGTTCAAATTCAAGGTCTCCCCTTAACTCTGACAGTGTACAAATGGAACCAAATGAACTCGTTAGGGTTCATTTGGTTCCATTTGTACACTGTCAGAGTTACAGACATGTATGGGTCAATTTAGACCCCCATAAAGGAACCCACAAAGTCCGCGGAATCCACTTTGAGAACCACTGCGGTAGCATAATAATAATAATATAGGCCTAGCTGAACGGTGAGAGAGCCTGCCTGGTGGAAGCGCAGTCCCCAGTTGTCCCAGGTTCGACTCCAGGCCTGGCCAGCAATGTGTCCAATATGACTGGTCGGAACCATTAAGACCTGAGGCCGATTCTACAAACGCCTTCTAGACCAGTAGTTGTCACACTTATTTGTGCCACAAGGACCCCTAAAATGATATATATTTGGCTGCGGACGGTGGACCCCGTCTGCCAGAGACCCCTAGAAGAGAAGGTTTGCGTTAAAATAAAGCTAAATTATGATTTGACCAGATGTATATCTGCTATTACTGAGAACCACTGTTCTAAATCCTAAGAGTCCTCCTAAAAAAACGATGTGTGTATTTTGGGAAAACTTGAAAAAATGTGTTCAGAATTATCAGAATTAATTTTGATATATTTCCATTTAGAAATCGTAAAACATTGCAGAGCTACTTGTCAGACGAAGAGGAAGGGCTTAACCCCCTCCTTCGTTTTGTTTTATAAATGGAACCCTGCTGAGTCCGTTCCCTCTATGAGTGTCTGCTTGATCAATGGCTGTCTAATCCATTAGCACAGCGCTTATCCTCTCCTCAGCACCCAATATAGTGATGTAAACCACAGGGTGCTACAGTATGTTGGCCAAAGAAGCTCTGGGCATCAATCAACCACAATTGATTTCAGCACCTTCCCCCAGATGCTGTCAGGAAACTGAGCGTCATTGAGATTCATGGTAGCCTAACTCAGGGGTTTTCAAAGTGGGTGACGGGGCACCCTGGGGTGCCGTAACAGCAGTCCAGGGATGCCGCAAGATAATTTTATATTTTTTGGAATTTATTTGGACACAATATTTAGTATCATTTTAAACTTGAACTTGAACTAAAACGTTATTTTCAGTCAGTTTTAGCCAAAATGGCTATTATCTCAACGTTTTCCTAACATAATCACTTCACACTGGGAGTGAAAATTATGAATATAATGTAGGGGTGCCTCGGATGAAAAGAATATATATATAGGGGTGCCCTGAGCCAAAAAAGTTTGGGAACCCCTGGCCTAACTAAGGGCCTCAGTGGCTAAGGAGGTAGAGCGGCCGACCGCCGCCGTCTTGGTAAATCGGAAGGTTTCCCAGTTCCATGCCCGCGCCGGCTCCTCCTGGCTACGTTGTTGGAATTGCCCTTGAGCAAGACACTGAACCCCAAGCCTGCTCTTGGTGATCGGGTTGGTGCATTGGTGCTTTGGTTTCCTGTGCGAATGTGTCTGCGAAGGGGCCAGGAATGTGATGATGCACATTGTAAAGCACTTTGGAGAGAGAGGTCCCAACCTAAATGCACCATTTACCATTTAACTGCGTGCATAAGGGAGTTGGGCACAGTGTTCTCCTGAAAGGCTACGGGGGGAAATTCAACCCTCTTTTCCTCCGCGATATTGAAATGAAGTGTCAGCCACGGTTACTCTGAGAGCAAGGCACGGGGAAATAGGGAAAAGAGAAGGAACGTGTAAGTGTGAATAGTACTGCTGAGCAAAAAGTTAGCCTGAATAATTCATGGGCTACAGTGCTGTGCTCGCTGCTCTGAATAGACGTGTTAAGGTTACGGCTAAGCAGCCTGCCTTGTCTGGGAGCATTCACAGTGACATTGATTCACGCAGTGTGATTTTACATTTTTTGCACTGTGTCCGTTTAATGGATGCTGTGTCTCGTTCAAGGACACTCTGACTGGACATTATAGTGCTGTTAAATAAATCTGTGTGCATGCAAATAAATACGGGATGTGTGCATTTGGAAAGAATAACATTTATTTCCTTTCAGAGATAACTCAAAAAGCGGTCTTGCTTCTGCCCCCCGGAACTATCAAAAAATATAAATATCTAGCTATTTGCACATGTTACTTGCACAATGTACATGGATAAGTATAATTGATATGATGTACAGTATGCCTTCTGCACATTTTGATAAATTGCAGTATTACTTTATCCACCGTATTCAGCACATCCCCCATTGCTGCTAAAGATATTCTACCATACATGCCATAAAGAGGTTTTATCATAGCTGATGTTCTTAACTTGTACTTTTTAACTAAAACCTACTAAATCAAACATGTTATCTCATCTATATATTATTTTGTATTTTCATTATTGCGACCGAAGGTCGCATATACTCTGAAAAAACTTGTCGCTTGAGTGACCTTCCTTCCTTCTGTAACCTTCCTTCTGTACGGGAGTGATGTCAGTGTGATGTCAGCGAGTTGTGACATCACTTCCTGTACGGGGCGGCTACACAAAATGTGGATAACACTATATATGGAGATAGTCCAGTCCATCATGTCATATGGGACTACCGTCATAGACAGTAGCCAAAAGAGAAGGATACACAAGACTAAGAAAGACAAAAAAAGAGAAGAATAAAAAAGAAAAAAAAGGAGGAGGAGGATAAAGATACCAAAAGGAGAGAGAAGAAAGGGTGGATGAGGTACAATGTGTCTCAGAAAAGAAAATGTAACAAGGAGGTGGCAATGGGGCGGCTAGATAAAGTTATTAGGCCTGGATCCGACTTTAAGTCGACGCACAGGATTCCAGAAGTGTAGCGCTTATTCGCTCTTGTATCAAACTGGTACTCGAAACGTTCTTAGAATTTAATATATATTTTCTAAAGTAAATATGGGGGCGGCTGTGAAAAAAAGAGAAGAATAAAAAAGAAAAAAAGGAGGAGGAGGATAAAGATACCAAAAGGAGAGAGAAGAAAGGGTGGATGAGGTACAATGTGCGGTATCCTCCTTGTCAAGCTCGACGTTGGGCATTTGGACCTATACATGGAGAAATGGAGCGAACCTGTGTGGCCTAAACATGGAGATGTGGTACAGAATGACTCATATATGGGCATAAAAAGTATGTCATGTGACATCACTTCCTGTACAGACAGTCAGACAGACAGCCATTGACTCCGGCCTAACAATGGCTACTGTCTATGACGGTAGTCCCATATGACATGATGGTCTGGACTATCTCCATATATAGTGTTCTCCACATCTCCATGTTTAGGCCCTATCGCTCACACCCTAGGTGGGGTTGGCGATAGGGCCTTTTTTTGTGTGGAGTTTGCATGTTCTCCCCGCGAGTCTGTCTGACTGTCTGTACAGGAAGTGATGTCACATGACATACTTGTTATGCCCATATATGAGTCATTCTGTACCACATCTCCATGTTTAGGCAAACTCCACACAGAAAGGCCCTATCGCCAACCCCACCTAGGGTGTGGGCGATAGGGCCTTTCTATGTGGAGTTTGCATGTTCTCCCCGTGTCTCCTAGGGTTGATACCCTCACAAAAACATGAAAAAACTCCCCCCAGAATGACAACAACTAGAATCGTCAGAGAAACGCTGCGTTTGGCCAGATGTTCAAGAATTGGCGCTCGCATGTCACCCTGAGGTCGCATTCCACCCTCAGGTGTCTTACTAGTAATATTATTATTGTTGTTGATGTTATCATCATCTTGTTGTTGAACTGTTATCTTACCAAAGTCTTTTTCCCACCGACATTTCACGGTTTGTACCTGTATTATAAGCGGGTGACAAAGAAACCCAAAACAAATAAAATAAAATAAAACTTAAGCGGAAAGACTGGTCTAAATGGAATATTGCCTCCCACAGATCCAACAACAGCTATCCAATAATTGGGCCCTATAATGGGCCACCCGTCACCTCTGATCCCATGCAGGGATCAAGGCACCATGCAAACACCCATCTGCACTTTCTTTCTGCCTTCTCTGAGAATGATGTTTTCAAATGTTCTGTTTTTCTTCTTCAGGTGGGTCGTTTCTTCGGCGAGGTGGATGGATCTGTCATGGCCCAACTCATCAAGATGGGGATGTACAAGAAGTAGGACTGTTGTTCAATAGTTGTCTTTAGCCTCCTGCTACAGTAGTGCTGTAAAGTAACTAAGTAGACTACATTTCTCAAGTACTGTACTGTAGTTATTTTTTTTTTACTTTACTGGAGTATTTCCAGTTTTCAGTACTTTTACTTCTACTCCACTACATCTCAAGAGGCAAACGTTGCACTTTTTACTACACTACAATAATATGAAAACTTAAGTTTCTAGTTACTTTGTAGATTTTGATTATTATCACAAAATGTACAGTCAGTACTAGGAGCGAGATCATTTAGCGACCTACAACCGGGTCGCGACGTGGTCGGTAGTTTTCAGCGACCGCGTCGCTAAATCGAGCGACCCGGTCGGAAGATTTTGCGCCCCAGTCGGTCGATTTAGCGACCCGGTCGCTCGCTTTAGCGGCGCGGTCGGTGATTTAGCGACGCGGTCGGTGATTTAGCGACCCGGTCGGGAGGTTGCGTGGCAGGTTAGCCTAACTGAGGTAAGGTTACTGAGGTTAGGTTTAGGGTTAGGGTTAGGGTTAGGGTTAATAGCCCGGTGGTCGGTGGAAGCGACCACCGGTCGGTGGATTTACCTACCCGATCGCTGGATTAGCGTCCCGGTCGGTGGAATTAGCGTCCCGGTCGGTGGAATTAGCGACCCGGTCGGTGGTTTTAGCGTCCCGGTCGGTGGTTTTAGCGTCCCGGTCGCTTGATTTAGCGACCCGGTCGGTGTTTTAGCGTCCCGGTCGGTGGTTTTAACGTCCCGGTCGGTGGTTCTAGCGTCCCGGTCGGTGGTTTTACCGTCCCAGTCGGTCGATTTAGCGACCCGGTCGCTGAAAACTACCGTCCACGTCGCGACCCGGTTGTAGGTCGCTAAATGATCTCGCCCTCTCTCTGTACAGTAACACCTTCAGCCCCATATACATTTCGTTCATTTCAGAATAGCTGATCTACAATGTATTTCTACATTGCGGTATTGATACTTTTACTTACTTTTACACCGCTGTGCTACAGTAATGCAATGTATGTATGTCCTATATTAACACTAATATTTCTCCCACAGGATCTCCTTGTTTGACTACCAGGCCATGTGTAAGAACAGTCATCACAGTCATAACAGCGCTCGTCGACTCCTGAGTGTGAGTCATGTCGTACAGTATAACATTATAGTACAATACAGAGTATACAGTCATAGTAAATTAGTACACGGCTTGGTTGAATGCTTGATTCTTATTGGTCAATCACTTAAATCAGCGGTGTGTTATTTCTGCATAATAACCGCTCCGCTCTATAACAGACTGATGCCTAATCTAAGGCTCAGAGCACCTGCTGCACTGCGTGAATTGTTTTGCCGTATCCAACATGACACTGACAGCCATGTAAACCAAACACATAGTGTCATTTAACTAAACATTGCTCTCAAGAATGTTTTTGAAAACATTTGAAGTGAGAAATAGAGGATGCAGTAACCAAATATGGATTCTATTTGATCAAACACTTCCTTATTTGCCAAGGCGACATTGCGCTCGGCGGATGCCCAGTGCAACACTTGTGGAATGCTTTCACTACTGTAAGCAAGGAAATACTTTGTTTTGTTTTTACTTTTGGGTCAATTTATTAATGTATTTATTAAGTAGCCGTGTAATAAGCAGGATAATGTCTTGCTCAGCGGTCATTATCGAGAAATAAAATCCCTTCATGATTGTAGCTCCGCGTCGGTGGCTATCATCCTGTCGGGATTTTACTTCTCGATAATGACCGCTGACCCAGACATTATCCCTTACGTAAAGTATACTGTATTACAATATACTAGTGTTGATTTCGTAGACTAAAATTATAACGAAAAATGTTTGTCAACTACCTTTTTTCACTGACAAAAACAAAATAAAAACTAAGCTATGATGACTAAAACAAAATAGGCTAAATATATTGACAATTTCATCAACAAATACAAACTAGACTAAAATGTTAGGGAGGAACTAGTGGAGAAGAGATCCAGTAGAACCAAAAAAAAAAGTCATTTTATGTTTGTTTGTGCTTGGGTGTTGCGCTCTGAATATAACAGATCTACAAGAAAAACAGGAATTACGACGCCAGACAGTTTGAGGATCCAATGGACTTAGGAGGTTTTGGCCCGAAGAGCTTTTTACTACTTTTCACTGGTTCAATATGTTTTAACCAACACACAGATCTAAAGGGTGTTCAATAGCACTGATTTATGAAAAATTGAGTTAGCTGGTTTCGTCCGGACAGCGAGGATATAGAATCATGCAGCCAGTAGCCTATACTACAGTATAATATATTACTGTATAGCATAGTACAGTTGTTTTCAGTTGTTAGCTTGCAGTGATCTATAATATAAAGACACAACTGTCTCTTGGGTCTTTACAAACTTCACTTTGAAGCTGTTTGTTTATCTTAATACGATGCAATACATCACAATGCAATACAATATGATATATGATTCAACTCAGTTTAATAACGCAACCACACCGAACCATTTAATGAAAAACTGTAGACACAATAACAAGCGGAGGTCACGTTCAGAAGCAGCACAATAACTGGATAGAGAATACAATGTTGAGAGTGAAACATTTAGTGTTTGTTTTAGTGGTGTAAAGTAAAGTACATTTATTTAAGTACCGTAATTAAGTAACATTTTGAGTAATTTTTACTATAGAAGAGTATTTCCAATTTTCAGTACTTTTACTTCTACTCCACTACATCTCAGAGGCAAATATTATGCTTTTACTCCATTACAATTATTTGACATTAGGTACGGATTTCTTATTACAAAATATACATTAACCATTTCGGCCGTTTGACAATAGCTGATCTACTGTACAATCTCACGATGCATTGTTATGCGACGCATTGAGAGCTTGTAGATCTGCTATTTCAAATGTTGTTTTTTTTAATACATTTGAAAGCTTGTGTAATGGGACATTCTGCAAGTATTTTCATCAGTAGTAAATGTTGATACCAATACTAATATCCCTTTAAGCATATCTACACTGCAGTATTGATACTTTTTCCTAGTACTTTTTCCACCACTGTTGTTCTATGACTGACCTGCTATTTGTTTGTGTGTATGTTTTACCACCACCAGCCCTTCTATGGTCTCCTGGCGCTGCTGAGATGGTTCTTTACCAACGCAGTCGTGTGAGTGTGCATGACATCAAAGAGCTTATTATGTACATGAAATTAGTAAGACCCGAGGCCCAAATCTACAAATGCCTTCTAAATCGGTAGTTCTCAAACAGCGGAGCCTCACCGGAAGATGAGATTTGTGTTAAAAAATAAAATCGTATTCCAGATATTTTTCTAAAATGTAAAAAAGAAATAGCAGATGTACAAGCTCACAAGCGCTGCATGAAGTGAAACGCTTTGAGCTTGTATATCTGCTATTTTTCTCAAGTACATTTTTAATGCTAGACATTGCAGTGTTGATACTTTTACTAATGTTTTTACTAAAGTGTTGCAACTCCTGTCCGTTTCACTAAGTCTCACATACCTTCTTTCCTCCTCTGTCACTTCAGGTTCGTTCTGGATTTCAACTTTTGCGGGTTGTGGCACTCTGATTATTTCGTCGACGGTAAGCCCCACTCCCCCCCCTGCCCGGTGACAATAACAGCCACGGAAGAGAGAGAGAGAGATTTAGAATAGGTTAAGATTAAGAATCGAAGGTTTTTGAGTGACACCTTTGATGGAATGCTTATGATTTCGTGTGTGTGTGTTGAGGATTCATTTCATCACATTTCATTCCATTTTTTGTCAAATGTTCTTGTACCATTCACACATGCTTTTCTCTAACTAACCAACATGTCATATTACTGTCACATCCGTTTCATGTGTGTGACATTAATCCAATCTCCATCTAATCCGTGGTCCATCTCCATCCATCATGTGATTGACGTCATACAGCCAAGGCTGGCTATCATACATGTGAGTACTGTGTGTGTGTGTGTGTGTGTGTGTGTGTGTGTGTGTGTGTGTGTGTGTGTGTGTGTGTGTGTGTGTGTGTGCGTGTGCGTGTGCGCGTGCGTGCGTGCGTGTGCTGTGTGTGTTCCGGTTTTCAGAGGTGCTGCAAGAGAAAGATGTTTGGTTGTTTTACAACATCTTAACTTAAGACATTTATTAACTCATTGGATGTCCACGACGTGCCAACACGTTTGATGTCTCCCGGTGCCCACGATGCGTTCGTCGTGTTGTACAGTAAACTATATGCATCTGTAGCAAGGCTACAAGGCTACCGCGGTGAAGAAAATCTCCATTTCCCGAAATGTAGTGCAAGATCACGTGACCGGGAAGTCCTGTCTCCTTCATCTACAGCAGTGTTACGCTGCTGCACAAAAGTGCATTTTTCTCCAAATCTAGCTTTTAAATCACCTTCATGTTTAAAACGCGGCCTTCTCTACCGGCCGTTACAAAAGAAATGAGGCCCGCGATTGTCAATATTCTGTCCTGAGTGAAAGAAAATACTATCGTGAAAATATACATACTCGGATTACATTTAGTCTGATTACTTTTTTGCCAGCTCTTCAAAACAAGCTAAAATGGTGGGTTTACATGGCAACTGCCGATTAATGGTGTATAATCCCGCTATACTGTATGGTAATGAAAGGGCCGTCCAGCCAGCACAAGCCATCACCTCGGAAAAGTGTCGATCAAATAGAATCAATTTTCGGTTATACTGCGTCGTTTGTTTTTCTTTTCAAATGTTTTCAAAAGGAGCGGTCATTATCCAGAAATAACACACCGTGATTGACCAATCAGAATCAAGCATTCAACCACGCTATGTAATAACAAAGAAATAACACGCAGCTGAATTCCACGATTGACCAATCAGAATCGGGCATTCAACCAAGCCGTGTAATAACGTCTATTCTAAACCCACACTCACCCGTTGTAACAGCTGACGCTGATGTAGAAGCTGCAATCGATGTTTGGAAAACCTGAGTCAGCTATCATGAACTGGGATGCTTTTTGTGGTCGTCATTGAAGAAGCATTCCTTACCAAGTTTTTTTAAAGCACCAACTGCTTAAATGTGTTGTCTTACAGCTCGTCTTACAGCTTTGGGTATAGAGGAGTGTATAAACTACTGCCGTTTATATTTGGAAGCCAAGGGCAAAATGTCCACATAGAGTGGCTGAGAGGGGGTCTCAACATTCAGCTCTATATCGGCTAAAACTGTCTGTATCGCCACATTTGAGGACCCTGCCATCGGCACTTCAGTGAATGAGAGTTATGAGACACGCTCATTAAAACATGTTCAGTATAAATAAACGTCATTCTGAGAATAGTGGAGTGTGTGTCGCTTAGCGCCCAACTGATGTGTCCCTCAGTGGAGATTGAGCGTGAGCCCCTGACCCAGCTGGTTTCTTCAGATCAGAACACAGGTGTTGTCACTTGCTTGATTAGACACAGTCACTCAGCAGTTGTACTCTTAGTGACTGATTGAGTATAGGTACGAGGGGAACACCCCTCAATCACTCTGCCAATAAGTGTCAGTCAGAGAGCTCCACCTACCTCTGGGAGGACGCATGTCAGGGCGAGTCCACTGTGACACTTCACAAAACATAAATACAAGTAATAGAATGTGTGTGTGTGTGTGTGTGTGTGTGTGTGTGTGTGAGTGTGAGTGTGAGTGTGAGTGTGAGTGTGAGTGTGAGTGTGTGTGTGTGTGTGTGTGTGTGTGTGAGAGAGAGAGAGAGAGTGTCTGAAAAGCCTCAGGAGCTAGAGTGAGGCCCTCCAGCCCAAACAGTACGAAATTGGAGAAGTATCAATTATGACAATAGGAACTATGTTTAACTGTGTGTGTGTGTGTGTGTGTGTGTGTGTGTGTGTGTGTGTGTGTGTGTGTGTGTGTGTGTGTGTGTGTGTGTGTGTGTGTGTGTGTGTGTTTCAGCCCATAAACAGAAGAAGGTGGAGGCCTATCTGCCATGTGACACTGCTTATCCCGGGTTCATGTACGACTACTCCATCAGGGAGACCAACAGCCTGATTAAATGTGGCCGCTGTCAAAAGTAAGAATGCATGCGCGCACGCACGCACACACACACACACACACACACACACACACACACACACACACACACACACACACACACACACACACACACACACACTGTAATACAACTTCACGAAAGTTAACTTTCCCCTGTTAATTATATTATTCACATAATTATGATAGATTGGGTACTATACTCGAGTCAGGCATGTGCACACATAGACATCAAAGGGGGCTTGAGCCCTTTTACCCGTCTGTAAAAAGTGCCCACTCCAGACCATGAATGCAGTTTTCAAGAAATGAAAACGCCCCCTTTCTATGCCATACCTGAAGGAGCATTCAGGACAATTGTCTTGTTCAAACTCTCCTGAACTTGATATATCATATCATATTATATTGAAAGAATTGCCCTATCTGTGTAGAAATCCATGTCGTACGTCTCCAGTGTTGACTTGATTATGCTTAGTTTAATGTGGTATAAAGCACCGAAAATACGCGTTGTGAGCTTGGAGGTCTGCTATTTTAAATATTTTCACCAAAAGGCCCTTTTAGAAATGTCAGACCCTGCCTCTCTAACATTCTCTGCACGTCCCTGACTTGAGTGTTAGTTGAGTGTCAATCTGGCTAGCCATCGTCAAGGAAAGGTTTGTCGCTCTTTAATGTGGAAGTCTGTAATCGAGAGACTATAGTTGAGTGTTAACTGGCTGTTAAACGGACTCTTCCAGGATGTTCGTGGTGCAGCAGATTCCTGAGAGCAACCTGGTGCTGGTGGTGACCCAGGCCGACTGTGACTGCTCCCGCCAGTACGGCCCCATCCTACTGGAGCCCAAAGAGATCAAATATATCCTTGCATTGATCTGAATGTTTCATCTGCTCCATTCAGTGGTGTGACATGTACTACGTTTATTTGCTTATAGGTATTAAAGAGTATCAATACGGCAATGTAGAAATACTCGACTGTTGCAAGTAAAAGTCCTGTATTCGACATTTGCTTGAGTAAAATAATCTGCATCAAAATATACGTAAAGTACCAAAAGTAAAAGTACTCGTTGCGTAGAATATCCTGTTTCACAATTTATCAAAATGTATACAAATCTTTTGAAAATAACAGATCTACAAGCTCACAACACGTTGCAAGGTGACGTGAAGTGAACTTGTAGATCTGCTATTATCAAACACTACAGCCAAAGGGGTAGGGACACCTGCTGGTGTGAATCCAGCCTTGTATTCTGACTCAGAGGTCTTCAATGTTTTTCAGGCCAAGGACCCCTTAGCTAAGAGAGAGATGAAGCAGGGACCCCCACGGGCCCACCCCCTACTACATATTGTATAAAATGTTGTTGCGGATTAAACCTTTTCATATATTTCATAGATGGCATCATAGACAGGTTTGACCGCACCATCAGTCATCAGTGTTGGATTCACGTTAATGTGCATTTTCAGAATTTCAGACATTTAACCACTTTTAAAACTCCCTATACTTAAGTAAACTTGACCATGCTCTGTACTTGATCCACTCTTTTTCCCCCCAACACTAAACCTCTTTGCCGAAAATAGCCAATCTGCAAGCTCACAGCGTGAGGCGTTCTGAGCTTGTAGATCTTCTATTTTTGGTTAATATAAGTTATATATAAAAAATGATTCCTTAACGGCGGTGAACATAACGCCACGGTGAAATGCAACAGGATGAGGTCTCAGAAGGTCCGCCGACGCCCAGACTCCTGCCACGCCTACCACCCTAAGGTGAGCCGTGCTCTCCTGTTGAACCTATACCTTGATTTAGCATCTCTATACCTTCATTTTGAATTGACATATTAAGAAGTAATCCCGTATATCAGGGGTCTTCAACGTTTTCAGGCCGGGGACCCCCAAACTGATGGGGAGATGGAGCAGGGACCCCTTACCACCTCGTAGGGTGGGGGGGTCGGGGCTACGAGGTGGGGGGGTCGGGGCTACGACATATTTTTTATTTTAAACATGTACAAGTTACAGCGAGCAGGGTGGGCCGTACCACTACCATTTCTAAACATACTACTTATTAACTAATGTCAATAACATCAACACTCTGTCAATTGCATAGTAATCATGTATTCAAGCTATTCAAAATGGATAGAATCATGATTTATTTTTTAACATAAATGTAAAAAAAAAAGAAAAAGAACATTTTTTGAAATCTTTTTTTTTTTTTTTTTTTTTTTGCAATAATTTTGCGGACCCCCTGCAGTACCTCCGCGGACCCCCTAGGGTCGCGGACCCCCTGTTGAAGACCGGGCGTATATTACTTAAAGTGTCAATACATCAGTGTAGAACTATAAGTAGAAAGTCCTGAAATAAAGAATGTACTTGATAAAAGTATAGGCATCATAATATACTTAAAGTAGTAAAAGCACTCATTGTACAGAATGAACTATTTCACAAGTTTTCAGATCTTTTGAAGATAGCAGATCTACAAGCTCATAACGTTGCTATATATGCTATATTGAGCTATATGTATATAGCTCAATTCTAAAATGACACAAATGCTTTCCTGGCTTTAAATGGGTTAAATAAATGAACATCTACCTCCACTTAACGCCTGCCTTCCTTTAGCATTTGCCTTGATTTTGATAATGAAAAGGGCATTGTAGCCAGATGATGACGATAATGATGATTGTGTTTATTTTTGCTAATGATGACACATTCTGTGCCATTCCAGGAGAATGCCAAGGACTGTGGGGGAGCGTCGGAGATCTCCCTGTCGCTGACCCTGTTCTCCACCTCGCTGTTCACCTCATTAGTTCTCCACAGGTGGACGTCGTAAACCAGGCTCCTTTTGTTTTCCTGCTTCAAGGACACAAGACTTGGCGTTTCATGTTACTGTGCTTGGAAGGAGTTGTTCAGGATTTCAAACCAGCAGGAAACGAGTCAAATCGTGTCTTGGCAATAAGATGTGTGGCTTTACAAGGCGCTCAGGGGAGTTCTTATTTTTGAGCTACACCCATGGGTGAAGTTGACTGGATATAATGATAAAGGGCTATTTCACAGAGACCTATTTGCTTGCACTAAGACTCGTTAAACATTAAACGCAAAAATGCCACCAGAACAAATGCAGTCTGGACATGTTGGACATGTGGAGCAGCAGTGCAAGAAATAAATAAAAATGGACTGGCCTCATTCTATGAGCCCTTAACTGACCAAGGTGGTCAAATACTGCCATCTGCTGGATACCTTTCTACAGCACAGCCTGATCTCTGGGGTTTGGTGTTGTGCATGATGAACTGATGCTAAATTGTTGCCATTTACAAGAATGCAGTGGGATGTCTTTGTAGATTTTGATACCGAAAATGCTGACAGTGTAGTTGTTTTGTTGTACAGAAATTATTTGGTTGAAAACAAAGGAGATTCTATCCTTTTTTTTAAAGGGGGAGAAACCACCTTGGTGTGGAATGTTCCTGGTGAATTAGACTGTACCATGTAGGGACTGGACTGCAATATTCTGGTTTTAATCGCTAAGCCCTATTATAAGTGTTCTCTCCTCCGTGTCATCAGTGCCCGTAGGTGGGGTTGGCGAAACGGCCTTTCTGTGGGGAGTTTGCACGTTCTCCCTGTGTCTCCTAGATACCCTCACAAAAACATGCAGTACTCCTGGTCTCTATATTGCCTCCCACAGGCCGGCCGGGGCACCCGATGGAGGGGAAAGGAACTGGTTGGAATAACGTGTTCCCTCCACCCGCTACGTCCAACGGGGGAAATCCCCATCCCCCTGTCCGGTGGAAAGATTCGGCTTGGACTCCTCATGCATTGAAGGAAGCATGAGGTCAGTCCGTTGCTCTCCCCAGGTTGGCAGAGAGTGTAGCGCCCAGGATTACATTAGACATTGACACCGGGTGAAAAAAATGGGTTACAAAAATCGTGGGATACACATTTTGAGTTAAAAACATAAATAGCTAAAACAGCCCATCTACAAGCTCACAACACGTCACATCGTTGTTCTTAGCTTGTAAGATAGATGACATTTTGCTATTTCTTTAGCATATTGCCTAGCCCTACAGAGAAGTACAGTACAGTATAGTAGGGTAGAGTTTGATTTCAAAATGAGAATATTCACATAATGAGATATTCACATAAAAAAAAGGCTTACAGAATCGGATTAATTATTACATAAGTACATATGTAAGCATAAAAAATGTAAAACTTGGAATCTTGGAATGAACCATTTCATGTATTAACCTCATTTCTGCCTACCAAGGCTCTCTGTACTGTATGTCATGAAAGCAAATGTCTTTTGAATGTCGATCAATCAATGTGGGTGGCATTGTGATGGTGTGTTTAATAGAAGTCTTATTTAATGCACATAATGTACATCATAGGTAGAAGATAATGCCTTAGATGCTTTTATAAAGGGAAAGTGGTCAAACTAAAATAAGACATTGTTTGCTTAAAGGATGACTTCACCCATTATCATCTTTATATAATTGATCCTCACCAATGCTCATGATAAAATGGTACCATTTCTTTCGACTCTGTCTGTGTCTCATAGGAGGGCTGTGAACAGTTCAACCCACCTTTTTTTTATGCTAGAATTATAGCATTATAGCATATATTATAGCATTCTAACGTTCCAGTAATAGAAAGCCTGCAGTCTCTACTAGCTTGGTAGCCCTGAATACATACATGTATATGGCCGTCATGTATTCAGGGCAACTAGCTTGGATTCCCCATCGATGATGTCACTGGTAGGCAGATATCCGAACTGTCCACAGCCCTCCTCTGAGACACAGACACAAAGTAGATACAGATTTTATCATATTATATCATGAGCATTAGTGAGAAGTCTGAGAACCAATTTAAACCATCTTTAAAGTAAAGGTTGTATATTTTTTTCAATACAGTAAACAATTCTAAATGAAACATTATCTGAAATAAAATGCATTATTTAATCCTCCATTCTTATATTCTTTTAAATGTATTTTTTGTCTCAACACTTTTTTAATAATATTTTATTATCAAACCATCACTGAACCTGTCATTATAATATAGGTATTTTTATTTGTTATGTAATTACATGTCTTTCAAAAGCCCACATCGTCTAGTTCAGGGTTCCCCAATAGGCGGCCCGTGGGCCATTTGCGGCCCGCGGGGGGCTACTGTCTGGCCCCCACCAACCCCAGTAATAATGGTAGTATAAGAGCAGCAACAACACTAGTATCGTCGTTGTCGGGTGGAAACCTTGTATGTCCAAACCGTTCGTTTTGTATTTATCATCTAAAAAATGTACTAAACTAGTGAAAACAGCCAATCTACAAGCACACAACGCCTGCGCTTGTAGATCTGCTGTTTTCACTAGTTTTGTGCGACGATCTTGTATGATGAAGCAGGGCTTTGCTTTATCAAAAAACGTACACATTTGAAACTTGGAGATACAAGGTTTCTGCCCGACAGTGACAATATCTGAACTGTTGCTGGAGTAGCGTAAACGCCACCGTCACCCCTGCAATGTTGTGGCCCTCTGCTTGGTACCCTAGACATAATTTGGACCTTGGGGAAAACTATTTGGGGAACCCTGCATGGTCTAGTTGCACAGGTACAAAAACCTCCCTGTGTGTGTTTTGTATTCAATGAGCCACGACGGAGCGATGCATATAAACTGCTCTGAGAATGACATTGTCTACTATCTTGCTAGAACGCTTCATAATAGACACGTTAAAAAAGTTTTAAATCTGAAAGGCTCTGATAAATATATAAATGTGATCATATGAGGGAGATGGGTTACATGTTATGACTGTACAGTACACTAGTGCATTGGTTATCAAGTGCTGTGTGGAAACCCTTACTTGAGAGATGTGTGAATTCCAGGCGAGTAGCTAGTTCGATTTATGGCTTGTTACATTGATTGAATACTGTATTAGAAGTTTGCATAGGAAAAAGTACAGGACAGTACAGTTCAAATACAAGGTCATTTTGTACTCAATTCATATAAATAATATAATTTGGGAGTGTGACTTGAAATGTTTTGACAATCAATGCACTAATGTGTCACTGTATCTGTCGATGAGATATGTTAATTAAAAATGTTAAAGAGGTGGTGCCATAGTTTTGTACTTTTTCTGTTTTCTATGTGTCTATGGAGTTAACATTACTCTAATAGACCCCGGGGTGTGGTTATAATATGCAAATATGTCTTACCCATGTATTTTTGGTTACTCCCTGAAAGCTGAAAGCCACTGAGTCAAAAGGCCCAACTGAAATACTCGGATATAATGACATCATAATATCATCCCCTCCCCTTTTTACCACACAACAACACTGTGGATGTGGCTAATTTCAGCTGGGGCATCCCCCACCTGACAACCAGGCATACTTAATGAACAGGTGGGTGTGGCCACATATTGTTTTAACACTTTCTGTACACCTTTACTACTTTGTATAATCACTGCAATGCAAAATAAATGGTATAGAAAGGTCAGGGGGAGATAGGCTTTGTTTTCTTTTACCAGTTTCGAGTAGCAGCCACTAAACAAACAAAAAATGAAAAGAAAAAGGAAGGTAGGGATTGCACTCCATATTCAAGGCTATAGATAATTCCTCTAGGGGAGGTCTACTCAGACTTGTGACAAGACAATGGGGGTGTACGTTGGGGTGTACACGGTGGACATTATTTTAAATTCATAATGGGATGCAGGTATAAATGTATGTATTGACCTGTGTTTCAGTCATATGAATATGAGAGGAATAGCCTATGCATGTGAGAACATTAGGATATACATTACATATAGTCACATGTAATGTATGCTCCCGACACGTGGAGGGCAGCATTGCACTATATTGCACAGCCTGCCGGAAATAAAAAGATAGGGACCATATGATAGGGACGAGGAGCGTGATTATGGATCCCACTGGGAAAGATGGATAACCACGCCCCGGACTCATTTTTGAAGCTTGTGATTGGCTGAACCGGACGTAGGGAGCGCTCCGTTGTAGTCTCTTGGACCGCGCGAGGTGCACCAAACCCCAATTATCATTGCGTTTATCGTGCGCTTGTAAATATAACGATTGCATTCACCACGGCTTCGTAACTCGCGCGGCCGGCCCTGGCCCGCTCTTCGCCCCCGAGCGCCGCAAGGTCCGCTGGGCTGGCCTTCGCGCCGCTTGCAGTGTCGTGGACAATAACTGTGAAAACGAGTGCTCTATGCCGTTTCCATCCATCTTTCCCAGTGGGATCCATAATCACGCGGACGAGGACGGAAGAGGATAAGAAGAAGAAGGAGCAGCAGAGATCGCAGAACGCAGAAGGGGAAGAAGGGAAGAGGATCTTCACGTATCAAGCAGCGTTTTTGATCAATATCGAGGGCTTCAATCGTGATTGGAAAGGCAGAGGAATAGATTTGAGGCTGTATTTTTTTATAGATCCAGATGTAGGTTACTGAAAAAACATTTTATTGTAACATTATAACATAATTGTGAATACTGGAGTGTACTGTATAGTCCCGCGAGACTTGGGGACGAGTGTCACGTTGAGAACGGGATCCAACATGGCGGAATAAACATTCACGAAAAAATGGATTCTGACGGTGTTCCTGCTCTGGTGGACTGGGATTCCACGAATCTGCCATTCCTCGGGCAGGTTCAGCTGGGCAGGCAACATGCCGAGCTGATGTTTACCGGCCCCCTCCGAGACAAAGAAGAGCCGGACAAATGCAACTATCTCCTTTTATGGATCGGGGAGAAGGGACGTGATGTATACAACACTTGGACACTCACAGGAGACGAGGTCAAGAAGTTAAAAACCTACTATGATAAGTACACAGCCTACATCACTCCCAAGGCCAAGGCGGGAAACCCAATCTATGCCAGATATACATTTCACGAAAGGCTGCAGGGTGAGCATGAATCCATTGAAAAGTTCGTGACTGAGCTAAAACTACTCGTGAAAGACTGTGGCTATCAAAATGGTGATGAAATGGTGAGAGACCGCATAGTATTTGCAACTAATTCACCACATGTCCGTGAGAAACTACTCAGCCAGGGAGCAGATCTCACATTAGAGAAAGCCATGGACATAGCAAGGTCCCATGAGCTAGCAAAGCAGCAGCTGAAGACTATGGGAGGCTCTGGAGATCATGATACTGTAACTGTACACACTGTCAGAGAGAATACAGATGCATATGATGAAGACATCGATGAAGAGAATACAGATGCATTTGAGGAAGACATCGATGAAGTGGAGTCAGGCCTCTACATAGACCGCATGGGCAAAAGCAGTGAGCAAGCTTATGCAGACGTCGAGCTTGGCTCTCCCCCCAAAAAGTCTAAAATAATACCCAGGTCATCCTTAAGTTTCTCATCGGCGAGTGGAGAACAGAGTTGTAGGCCTACTGTAGCAGTGATGCAGACCGCCATGTTGGAGCCAGTGATCAAGTTACACAGAATAGGTATGTGTTGTTTTAATACGTTTACGGTAATCATCTAGACTAGAGACTAGTTCTAACTTCACTGCAATCATTTCAGCCGATCCATCTTTTCTTGGTTCTGTGTGTTATTTTGTTGTGTTGTTTCCCGCTGTTGCTGCGAGGTGTGTTCTTTTGGCAAATATAGAACATCCGGTGTTAGAGTAGTCTCGCGTGGCCAGACTGTTGCCTCCGCGATTTGGCCAAATGCTCCCGGCATATTCGGAGATTGTGGAATAGTTGTCTGGCTACACGAGACTAGTGTTAGAGTAAGCAAATCTAAGACTTCCGGTTTGATTAATTCGCTTTCACAATAAAATGCTAGTAATCGATACCATAAATAAACAATGAATTTGCTAATTATAGGCACATTAAAAATATAAATTAAGCCGTTTAAACAAAGCCATACAACAAAAATGATGTTTATGTATAAAAGAAAATGTTTTAATAACAAAATATATGTCTAAATAGATAAATGCAGTTCACTGGAGTGCATAGCCTTTACCAGTTGGACACTGGATCTCCATGTATGGGCATAAAATGGGCATAAAATGTATGTATATGTTGTGATGTCATGGGAACCACTCTAAAAGAATACCTTTTATGCCCATATTACCGACAGTATTGAGGTAATTACAGCACCCGCGTATCTATTAATTAGGGTTCAACGATAAGCCAAAATATTCCTATTATCTGCCCAAAATTCGCCGCTCCACAGTCCTATAAGCCCGAGTTATACTTCCCCGTACAGCACAGCAGCGGGGTCTGGCTTAGAAAGTAGCAGGTCTACAAGCTCACAACACGTTGCGTCCGCGACGTTCTGAGCTTGTAGATTTTTGCAGTGTCGGGTTACTACAGTAACGTAGGCTACTGGGGCTTCTCTGACACTGCACGCTGTTTTGTGAACAAACTAGATAAGACGGGCAGTGAATTGATCGTGTTGTGTGATTCTGCAATTGCAATTGCAGTCAGCCACGTGGCAGAAAAAGTACTCAAGAGTTCTAAGTCTACAGTCTAAAATAGCCCCACTCCGCTCGCATGCTCTGTATAGCCTATAGGATTTTTTTTTACTAAAACGTTTTTTTGTTGTTTTTTTTTTTCGTTTTTTTTCTTACCGCGGTAAGGAACCAGACACCTAACTGCTGTTCTGCGGTATACCGCGGAACAGCTGTTACCGTACCCAGCCCTACATATATGGGTAACGGGTCCAATATACATCACTGGCCAGATGGCCCTGAGGCGTCTTACTAGTATTATTGACTCAGATCCAGCCTGTGTGTGTGTGTAGTTGTTACAAGATCATGGAATTGGCAAATGTCCCACATTATAGAACTAATAATGCTGTATTAACTGCTTAAATGGATCATGAAACTGACTCTAGAAGTGTGAGATGCTTCACACACCTTGCTTGCATGATCTTTCAAAACGTGTTTTTTATTCTCCCCTCTTTCTCCATCTCAGATGTGTTTCCTGCTAAGTTCAGCGTGAAGAGTTCTCTTAAAAAACAACCTAGAGACACGAGGTCCACAGGCAGCCTGCCGGCCCGGAGGCCGGTGCAACGCGCGGTGGGGGAGAGACACGTGGCTGGGGCGTCGCAGAAGAAGAAGAAGAAGACCAACCACTGTGACCAGTGTGGAAAGCAGTTCGATAAGAAAGTCCGTCTCCAAGATCACCAGAGAATTCATACAGGAGAGAAGCCCTACAGCTGTGACCAGTGTGGAAAGCAGTTCAGAGGTAACGCACATCTCAAAGTTCACCAGAAAATTCATACAGGAGAGAAGCTTCATACAGGAGAGAAGCTTCATACAGGAGAGAAGCCCTACTGCTGTGACCAGTGTGGGAAGACTTTCACCCAAAGTGGTAGTTTTAAAATCCACCAGAGAATTCATACAGGAGAGAGACCCTACAGCTGTGACCAGTGTGGAAAGCAGTTCAGAAGGAACGAGCATCTCCAAGTTCACCAGAGAAGTCATACAGGAGAGAGGCCCTACTTCTGTGACCAGTGTGGGAAGACTTTCATCAACAGTGGTAGTTTTGAATACCACCGGAAAACTCATACAGGAGAGAAGCCCTACAGCTGTGACCAGTGTGAGAAAGCGTTCAGCCACCCGGGTGATCTTAAAGAACACCTGAGAAGACATACAGGAGAGAAGCCCTACCGCTGTGACCAGTGTGGGAAAGGGTTCGTCGACTCGAGTGATCTTAAAAAACACCTGAGAATTCATACAGGAGAGAAGCCCTACCGCTGTGACAAGTGTGGGAAAGGGTTCGGCCGAAAGCAGCATCTTAAAAGCCACCAGAGAAGTCATTCAGGGGAGAGGCCCTACCTCTGTAACCAGTGTGGGAAAAGGTTCAGCCAGAACATTAATCTCAAACGTCACCACCAGAGAACTCATACCACTGTGACCAGTGGAGCAGATGAAAGCAAGAGCAGCGATATGTGAATGAATGAATGTTCCATTTTTCTCTTCACAAAAAACTGCAACAAAGAATTACACATTATACCAACAGCTGTATAACCCTGGTTCTTGGTTTACCATGGTATGATTAGGCCTACTGTATACTATCTCTGTTTCAGCAGTAATGTACACTCAGGTAGTGGAAATTGTTATTTATTTTCATCAATGACAGTGTTACACAAAAGTAACAAAAAGTAAGTCAACCTACAAGCTAACTTGGCCTTCATGTAATACCTCTTGTCAACCAGTAGGTGTCCTACCAGACCACAAATATACATTTCTGAACAGAAGAGCAGGGAGACGTTCTCTACCATACAGATTGGGATTAGATTAGAAGTGCCAGCAGTGTAGAAAACTAGACCAGGTCAACCTGGTTGTGCCAGACCCCCTGTCTGTCATCATCATTTATGACATCATGCCTTTTGTAGGCATGTCATCATCATGTCATCATCATATATACCCTTTATATAGAAAACCCGGACCGACAGACATTTGCTTATGTAGGCCTACCCATTTCATGGGTCTGGCAACCAGGCAAGGTACCAATTCAATTCAATTGGCTTTATTGGCATGACATTTTACAAATGTTGCCAAAGCACAAATACAATTATAACAAACAATATAACAATTTACATCAATGAAATTACAGTACATAAAGGAGATGGTGCAGTAATGGTATACAGTATATGTGTCCTACTGGTTGTCCCTTTTCTTGTGACAGGAATTTACATATTTTGCAGCTAAAACATTCTTTCTGTTCTCCCAAAAGGAGTGGCAATTTCTCCCTTTCTGTCATACTTCTGAATTCTGGGCAAATTATTTAAATTTTTGGGAAGAACTCCTCCCTCATCACAATGACAGCACAACCTCTCCTCTCTGGGCAGCCAGGTCTTTCTGTGTCTGCCCTTCTCTATTGCCAAACCATGACCAGTCAGCCTGTACATTGTCAATGTCTTTCTCAGGTTTTTTATCAGTTACTGTGCTTAGATAATCTGCCACAGTGTACTGTCTGTTTAGGGCCATTGTGTTGTGATTGTGTAAGTTCATTCCAATAATGTATGTATTTATCTTTTTCTTTAGTTATAATTTGGTTAGGTCTAATCATCTGAGTGATGGTGTAGCTACAGTGAGGCTGGCTTGGGTTTGTGATGTTAGAAGGTGAGAGGTCAGCTAGTTTCATGACCATTTGACGGAGAGGGCTCCTTTGCATGTTCAACTCTTGG
Source organism: Nannobrachium achirus (assembly GCF_963921795.1). Taxonomy (NCBI): domain Eukaryota; kingdom Metazoa; phylum Chordata; class Actinopteri; order Myctophiformes; family Myctophidae; genus Nannobrachium; species Nannobrachium achirus. Next base: position 42,893,154 of record NC_137820.1, read on the forward strand.
TAGGCAAGGGCTTTATTTCTTTTTAAATAAAATAAAAACATTTATTTCCCTTTCCCTGTTGAAATTACATTTGTTCCACTGAGAGATTAATAAACACTCCTGATCCACATTTTCAGTGTATTTGAGAGCAGTTCTTATATTGTCATTTTGACAACCGTCTTTTTTTTTTGCACAGAAAGTACAAGGTAAATCCTTACTATTCCAGCTTGTGTTTACAGACCCTTGAAGCAATGGAGAAGAAGGAACATCGACCAACAGGGGGAGCTACAGAATTAGCTATGCCAGGAAGTCAACCTGGGAAAACACACAGATATAAACACAGATATAAAGAGCTAGATGCCTCGTTCTCCTCTGCAGTTTATTGGAGCGATGTGCAAAAGTTCTAGTCCGAACTTCCTGGAAAAACTAAGGGAATGCTGTCAGTCAAAGTGACTACTGGCCAATCACAGCGTGTCTTTTCCGGGACTTATCCAAGGACTACAATTCAATTCAACTGAGCCAGTTCCGATGTTGCACTGCTCAGCTGTTCTTACAGGCTGCATACGTAAAGACCAGCCCCTACCTGCCTCTGGTTGGCTTACCGACTTCCGTATGTGTGACACACGCGGAAGCAATGAACACGGAAGCGATGAAGATTCCCTTAGTTGCTCAATGCATACGCCCCCTAGCCAAAGGAGGCGTCTACCTTTCTATGTCTATGGGAACACATCTTTAATTGGTGAAAAGCTAAACCAGAAAAGTGGGCACGAGGGACAACTGGGCACTGGGTCCTGTGATGTGCATACATTTGTGTGTCCACAAACATGCATTTAAGGGTTTGGGTCCGGTGTTAGTTAGGGTTCATGTCAGTTAACTCAATTTTAGAATGTTAGATTTTATATATTCTATAAAGCTGAAGTTTGTCTTTGGCCAGTGGTTGTGTGTCTGGGCAAATATGATCGTATTGTGACATGTCAACTCAAATCAAATTGTTGTTGTTAAACTATAGTTGAACTACTCTCAAAATGTAATATGTTTTGTCTTAGCTGAAGAAAACTTGCCTGTAGAGATGCTGAGTTATTTAGTTTTTTTATATGTATATACAGTATATATAATGGCTCTATAGTAGCCATTGGCTTCTGATGTGATGATGGCATGTTATGCATTAAGATCAAATACATTAGGATAACAAAGTTTTATTGATCCATTGAAGGGAAATTCAGGTGTAATAGCAACAGCATGGACAGTTAAGAGTCGACAACCAAACCAATGTCAAACTAGATTATTTACCTTTAATACATCAATCACTCAAGTTCTGTAGGACAGTTAAGAGTCAGTTGAACAGGAATGGATAAAGCGTGGACCTGCACTATACAAAGGATTTCAGCAACTTTATTTAAATGTATTTATTTTTATTTTGCTTTGTTTCTATAGTTTCTTTATATTAAAACAGTGAGGAATGTCCATCTATGGAACAATCAAACTCAATTAAATATGGAGAAACCTACAGCAAATGTAGTTAATAATACAACACACAAACAGAAAAAAGAAAAAGAAAACAAATACTTATCCCCAGTCCAAAACATTTTCAGATGTGGATCCATGGCCAAATACATTTTGGGGGTCCTTGACATGAAGAAGTTTGAGAACCACTGGCTTAAACCAGTACACATAAAAAACTATATAGAAGCAGCTTAAAACAAAAATAGCTAATAAACATAATCATAATCTAAAAGCTCACTATAAACTATTTTAGCTAGTCGTCTTATGGCAAACCATAGGCTTTAAGGCTTGCTCAAACCAGGATCACAGGAGGACACACAGTCCATGCTGTGCAAAAGTGTGACATTTCACACTACATCTGTACACGCACGCACAGTCGCGCACACACAGCATACTTTTATTTCTTACAATCTTTGTCTTGCTTCTTTTCACCTGACGGGGGAGTTTCCTCGGTTGGACGTAGTGCGTGGAAGGAACACGTTATTCCAACCAGTTCCTGTCCCCTCCAACTGGCGCCCCGGCTGGCCCACAGAGGTAATATATAATAGAGAGCTGATGGCCCCACCCCCAGCTATTCATTTCAATGCAAGTTGCTCAGTGGCGCTTGAAGCACCCGGAAGACTGCTGGAAGTAGGCCTAGTATAAATTTGCGTAAATCTTCAGGCCAATTTTCGCCATTTTGCGGAAGTGTTTAGCACTGAACAGGCTCACTAGGGCACGCAGTAGCGGTAGCATACGCACGCGCAGTAGCGTTTAACGGCACTCCCAGGTTTGACCACCAGGCTAAGGCTGCTTCAACGTTCTGCCGTGGTTCTGGGGCCTTGGGCTGGCCAGAGCGAGGCAGTATAGAGACCAGGATTAATGTTTTTTGTGAGGGTACCTACCCTAGGAGACACAGGGAGAACATGCAAACGCAACACAGAAAGGCCTTTGCCAACCCTACCCAGGGTATGGGCACTGATAACGCAGAGGAGAGAACACGCATCCAGCCCCCACAGCGGGAATCGAACCCAGGACCTTCTAGCTGTGAGGCACCACCGTGCCCCACACAAGCATACTTTAATAGAATTGTTTTCCTTGGCTGACCTTTATAGTTATCGTAGTTTTCCAAAAGGACACAAATGACATTAAGAAATAATACTTAAATAATTAAATAATAATTAAAAGTTGGGTGGTTTCTTTCATAATTCTTCCTAACAACACAAAAATATCCCATCGATAATACAAATACCAGCATCTAGTACTATAGGATAAAACATTTGTAAAAAAAAAAACTAAATAAAATAAAAAACACTGCGTTCATAGAACAAACTGATATACCACCAACCTAATCACATGTACTGTACAATAATCACATGTTCAATAATACCACTCAAAGACTAGGAAATGTTGTTGAGAACATAAAATGTTACATTCAAAGTAGCACTTTTCTTTTTAACAGTAAGCCTAAACAACATGCTGCCTTGGTAAGGTTGTGATGGCTGCTAGAGACAGTCTTGGCCAGCACTGTCAGGAAGGTTCCGGTGTCACAGCCACTCCAGATTATTTCTTTGGCCTGCTTCACTCCTTCTCAGGGCTGCACCTCTGGCATCACACCGCTCTCCCCAGGTTGGCAGAGAGTGTAGCGCCCAGGATTACATTAGACATTGACACCGGGTGAAAAGAATGGGTTACAAAAATCGTGGGATACAAATTTTGAGTTAAAAACATAAATAGCTAAAACAGCCCATCTGCAAGCTCACAACACGTCACATCGTGTTGTTAGCTTGTAAGATGACATTTTGCTATTTTTTTAGCATATTGCCCTACAGAGAAGTACAGTACAGTATAGGGTAGAGTTTGATTTCAAAATGAGAATATTCACATAATGAGATATTCACATAAAAAAGAAGGCTTACAGAATCTGATCAATTATTACATAAGTAGGCCTACATATGTAAGCATAAAAAATTTAAATCTTGGAATGAACCATTTCATGTATTAACCTCATTTCTGCCTACCAAGGCTCGCTGTACTCTATGTCATGAAAGCAAATGTCTTTTGAATGTCGAACAATCAATGTGGGTGGCATTGAGATGGTGTGTTTAATAGAAGTCTTATTTAATGCACATAATGTACATCATAGGTAGAAGATAATGCCTTAGATGCTTTTATAAAGGGAAAGTGGTCAAACTAAAATAAGACATTGTTTGCTTAAAGGATGACTTCACCCATTATCATCTTTATATAATTGATCCTCACCAATGCTCATGATAACAAGGTAGCATTTCTTTCGACTCTGTCTGTGTCTCATAGGAGGGCTGTGAACAGTTCAACCCACCTTTTTTTTAATGCTAGAATTATAGCATTATAGCATATATTATAGCATTCTAACGTTCCAGTAATAGAAAGCCTGCAGTCTCTACTAGCTTGGTAGCCCTAAATACATACATGTAATATGGCCGTCATGTATTCAGGGCTACTAGCTTGGATTCCCCATCGAGGACACAAGTAGATACAGATTTTATCATATTATATCATGAGCATTAGTGAGAACCAATTTAAACCATCTTTAAAGACCACAAGTAAAGGTTGTATATTTTTTCAATACAGTAAACAATTCTAAATGAAACATTATCTGAAATAAAATGCATTATTTAACCCTCCATTCTTATATTCTTTTAAATGTTTTTTTTTTGTCTCAACACTTTTTTAATAATATTTTATTATCGAACCATCACTGAACCTGTCATTATAATACAGGTATTTTTATTTGTTATGTAATTACATGTCTTTCAAAAGCCCACATCGTCTAGTTCAGGGTTCCCCAATAATGGTAGTATAAGAGCAGCAACAACGCTAGTATATCGTCGTTGTCGGGTGGAAACCTTGTATGTTCAAAACCGTTCGTTTTGTATTTATCATCTAAAAAATGTACTAAACTAGTGAAAACAGCCGATCTACAAGCACACAACGCCTCGCATAGCGTTGCTTTATCGCAGGGCTTTGCTTTATCAAAAAACGTACACGTTTGAAACTTGGAGATACAAGGTTTCTGCCCGACAGTGACGATATCTGAACTGTTGCTGGACTAGCGGAAACGCCACTGTCACCCCTGCAATGTTGTGGCCCTCTGCTTGGTACCCTAGACATAATTCGGACCTTGGGGAAAACTATTTGGGGAACCCTGCATGGTCTAGTTGCACAGGTACAAAAACCTCCCTGTGTGTGTTTTGTATTCAATGAGCCACCACGGAGCGATGCATATAAACTGCTCTGAGAATGAGATTGTCTAACCACTATCTTGCTAGAACGCTTCATAATAGACACGTTAAAAAAGTTTTAAATCTGAAAGGCTCTGATAAATATATAAATGTGATCATATGAGGGAGATGGGTTACATGTTATGACTGTACAGTACACTAGTGCATTGGTTATCAAGTGTGTGGAAACCCTTACTTGAGAGATGTGTGAATTCCAGGCGAGTAGCTAGTTCGATTTATGGCTTGTTACATTGATTGAATACTGTATTAGAAGTTTGCATAGGAAAAAGTACAGGACAGTACAGTTCAAATACAAGGTCATTTTGTACTCAATTCATATAAATAATATAATTTGGGAGTGTGACTTGAAATGTTTTGACAATCAATGCACTAATGTGTCACTGTATCTGTCGATGAGATATGTTAATTAAAAATGTTAAAGAGGTGGTGCCATAGTTTTGTACTTTTTCTGTTTTCTATGTGTCTATGGAGTTAACATTACTCTAATAGACCCCGGGGTGGGGTTATAATATGCAAATATGTCTTACCCATGTATTTTTGGTTACTTCCTGAAAGCTGAAAGCCACTGAGTCAAAAGGCCCAACTGAAATACTCGGATATAATGACATCATAATATCATCCCCTCCCCTTTTTACCACACAACAACACTGTGGATGTGGCTAATTTCAGCTGGGGCATCCATAGATATATATAAGAAGGCTAGATGGCGCAAGGCGGAGTCGGCGGCGTCGTTCACTGGCGGCCATCTTAGGACAGGACCATCCCCCCTGTCCTGCCGGCAGGCTGTATGGTATAGTGCGTGTAAGGTGAGTGATCTGTACACTTAAATACTCTTTACTCTCTGAAATCTTGACGGATTTACTAACGGTTTGGTTTATTACAAACATTATTAACGTGGCTATGATTCAGGCTGGTTGACATGTTGAAATTGAAGCTTTTCATTTCGAAAAAAGAGCATGCAGCATAGTTAAGTGGCATGGCTACTACTTGCACAAGTTTATCAAGACAACAATCGAGATTTTCAAATATTATCAGGTTTTCCTGAGACCAATAACGATTTCATGACAACTAATCTTTTGTCTAAATGACATTTCTTTGTGTGGATATTGTTGTATTTTTTTAGCTGCAGGCTAAGAGACAAAAAAGAGGCTGTGAGTGTGAGCTAGACCTATATATTATTACAAAGTTGACTGTTGACAGCAATGTTACAATGGTGGGAGAGGCAGAATTACATGATTTCCAAGCGGTTTGGTTTGTTAAAAATATCTTACATTTAGATACATTGATACAGGGAATTGCTGGCTTTTTGTTTACAGAAATAGGCCTACTGTCTGTGAAGTCTGTTGTGAAGATGCCTGATTTTTTTGCTGCCTATGGCTGCTCCAATGAAAGGAGTATCCAAATGGAACCTGTGGGATCACCTGCCACAAATATGACAATATTATATTATAATTAGGATAATCATTATGTACAATACAAGTTATGCTGCACAGGAACAACAGGGCTGTGAGATAATAACATTGCAAGAGTGTTATATTTCTACCACCTGTTTACACAATCCTTGTTGAATCTTTCTTTTGGACACTTTTTAACTCTTTTAGTATGGTTGTCTTATTCTCAAAGTCTGCATAGGCTAATGCTTACATGCATACATGCATACTGTACATAGATACATCCTTACCCTTAATGTTAAAGGAAAGAAGGGTGGAAATGTTTAATTGATATATCTGGGTACCTTTTCTCCCATTTCTTTTTTTAAAGGTTTCCCAAAAGCCTAGAGAGCAGGAGACAGTGGGAACTTGCCCTAAGATGGGATGGTTTTGTTGCAAATGACAGGACACTGCTCTGCAGAGAGCACTTCAGCAGTGAAGACTTTTACAGGACTGGGCAGACTGTCCGGCTTAAAGCTGGTGTTGTGCCCACCATCTTCAACTTCGCTGCTCATCTTCAAAGGGTAGGCCTATGTGCATCATTGGCCAACAACAATTCAAGGTGTATTAGATTGATGCATGATACATGATACATAAGATAAGCGACCGTTGGTCGCTTATCTCCACAAATATCACAACCTCCACCTCTCACGTCATACGGGCAGCCATAGTTACACCTGGAATGTTGAATCTCCATATATGGAGATAACCTACGCATCACACAAAGTCTGACCTCACCAGCCCATACTTGGGCATGGACGACTTATATCTCCATATACGGAGATGGCCATATATGGAGATACGATGACATCACAGAGTCCACAGCTGATGATGTGGCGTGATGTCATACAATACACAAACAAGCCCTATATAAAGGGGCAATTCTCACCAGGGAAGAGAGCATTCCTCGACTCAGACCTTATCGCCAGGATCAACTAAGCTTATAGCTTATCACAAGACATACGGGCAGTTGACAGTTTGCCATGGTTACTCATTGAAGTTGAATCTCCATATATGGAGATAACCTACGCATCACACTAAGTCTGACCTCACCAGCCCATATTTGGGCATGAGCAACTTATGTCTCCATATATGGAGATATGATGACATCACACAGTCCTCAGCCGATGATGTGGCGTGATGTCATACAATACACAAACGAGCCCTACAGTATAAAGGGGCAATTCTTGCCAGGAAAGAAGCATTTCTTCGACTCAGACCTTATCGCCAGGGTTGGCTTATAGCAGCTGTCGGTAGGACCATATATGGATTCTGTTAGTGTGGATCTCCTAACAGGGCATCATCTGGGATACAATCCCTTTTATGCCCATATATGGAGATCCCTAACAGAATCCCTTTCATGCCCATATATGGAGATCCCTAACAGAATCCCTTTTATGCCCATATATGGAGATCCCTAACAGAATCCCTTTTATGCCCATATATGGAGATCCCTAACAGAATCCCTTTTATGCCCATATATGGAGATCCCTAACAGAATCCCTTTTATGCCCATATATGGAGATCCCTAACAGAATCCCTTGTATGCCCATATATGGAGATCCCTAACAGAATCCCTTTTATGCCCATATATGGAGATCCCTAACAGAATCCCTTTTATGCCCATATATTATGGAGAAATCCCTGCTCTGAGTATCTGACATCAGTGTGATGTCACCTGTTTATGCCCATATATGGAGATCCCTGCTCTGCGTATCTGGTTGCTATGGTAAACAGTTGGTTGCTAGGGTAAAAAAACATGGTTGCTATGGTAAACAGTTGGTTGCTAGGGTAAACAGTTGGTTGCTAGGGTAAAACCATGGTTGCTAAGGTGGTTGCTAACGTACACTAACAGACCAGCAACAACAGACTGTTGCCACAGCAACGTACACAAAGGTTTGTGTACACATGTGGTGTGATGTCATACTGATGCGGAGATATGAGCAGGGCAAAGGTGTGACGTGTGACGTGTGACGGACGGACGGACGGACGGACGGACGGCCGGTGGAGGTTTTCATAGTAAACTGCTCCCTGACGGTCGCAATAAGATAGTAAAAAAAAGTAAGTGTCCAATTTTATTAAGTATTATAATGATCTGTCTACTGCTAGCTAATTTCAGGATTTGTTGTGCGACGCACTTTGAAAAAGCTGTCCTGTGATGTCTGCCGGGCCAGCCTTGTGACCGATGCTGAATCTGCCTGTAAGGACAAGAGCTACCACCTACTGACCCTGAAAAGCAATGGAGGTCTGGTGATACCATCTGAAGGCACGGTGAAGGCAGCAGAGTGGGTCGTTCGCCAGGCATCTGCAGATTCCAGATGAAAATAGCCCATAGGATAGGAGGATAGGTTCAGAGGATGTGTTTTCGCTCGGGCATTGAAAGTTACCACCATACACTGATGAAGTTAGTTGTGTCCCTGTTTTTCAAGCTGAGGCTGCACCATATTGCTAAAATGACTATGCTTAGCTTACAGAAAGACAACGTGAGACAGAAGCCACCCAAAACGGTCCTTTTTAAAGGAATATATATATATATATATATGTATGTATATATATATATATATATATATATATATATATTCCTATATATATATATATATATTCCTATATATATATATATATATATATATATATATAGATGGACACATTTCATCCACAATTCCATGCTGTATTGATCTGGTACCATAGGAGAGATAACAGGCAAACAATGATCAAATAAAACATTCTAATGCAGATGTTAAATAATGGGTACATTTTTCCCCAATGGATGTATTTGAGTCTGGTTTACCTCCTTTCAGGCTTTACATTTAAAGTTTATGGTGCCATGGCATTGGTCCGAAGGTTCATTAGTCCGAATTTGTTGTTCGGACTAATGAACCTTCGGACTTATGGGCAGTCCCCTAAAGTTTACTCCAAGCAAGAACGTATGAGCCCATGAGTAGTGCACTGAATGCCATCTGAGAAAAGGAACCCACTGTGATTTTGCTATTCAGTTCTAATGCTACAGGTATACTTAATGGTAAATCCTGTCTGTCTCTCTACACTGCCACACCACCGCCTTCTCAACAGCCCCCCAAAGTTACAGTCTAACCCCCAACCTCATTGATCATTGTTGAGCTGTTTAATGTAATATTGGTCCATTGAACCTTCAAACAGGTGTACTGCATGTAGCCTACTTCAATATCAAGGGCCACCAAAAGCTACCTGTGCAGCATGGGGTTTAACAAAAAAAAAAAAGATTATTATACATCATGATTATTGCTGTTATGACTATAGTTGGTATATATTATGTAGGTACTCGTCTGGCTGTTGGTGGTCTGATCTCAGAGGGAGGGGAGGATTGGTCATGTTACTGATTGGGAAATGACTTGCAGTTGCAGTGCTGAAATAAACTGTATAAAAAATAGGTCTATTTGGTTTTGTTATGTCCTTAATAAAATAACCTTGAAGCCCCATCTCTAATCTCATATTTTACAGAATGGCAACATGAGACTATTTTATATAAAATAAATATAAGCCAAATGAGACAGATTTTTATATTAAATAAATGCATTGTTACATTTAATACACAATGAATTAAATAATATAAATATGACTAATATTGGAACTATTATATGTTACATATTTACAATATAAATACAGTGTGTATAGCTAATTGCTTTACTTTACCTATATACTTAATGTTATTTCATATGGAAATCCATGGTTATAATAATTCTAAGTATACAGTAACATACGTTTCTTAGGTTTATAACAAACCAATCCGTTTCAAAATAGGTTGAAAATTGAGCAAGCTCTGGTCATTTAAATAGTACATGCACTATAGACATTCATGTTATACTGGGCGATCGGTCCTGTCCCAAGATGGCCGACCTGTAGCGACGTCAGTCCCCATTGGCCAACAGCGGGCGTGAGCTATCTAGCCTTCTTAACCCCCGGCTCCACCGAACGCGTCGAGCGTCGCGTCAACGTCAACGCTGGGAACGCTCCCGTTTTAATCAATGAAGGGTGCTCCACTGCCGACGTCAACGTCAGCGTCGGACGCTCAAATTCACCCCGGTTCATTTTTTTACGCCGGCCGACGCCGGCACGACGCCATCATTTTGGTGGAGCCCTAGCCTTATATATGTTACAGTATGTTTGGGTAACTCAGTACGTTCATTGTAAGAGCGCTTGTTTTGTCGTTCACCACACACCAATCACCACCAGATGGCGACGACAGCCATTCACTAGTGAAGGCGCTGACGTCACTCGTTTGCGACTCTCTTTCTTTATTTACTAGCCTAGCTCGGCAGTGTTTAGCCATTAGCTTACTATGAGCTAGGGAGCGCTCCATTGTAGTCACTTGGACAGGGCGTTTATCGTGGGCTTGCCCAGGCCTTACGGCCTGGGCATAAATATAACGATTGCATTCACCACGGCTTCGTAACCCCTGGCCCGCTCTTCGCGGCCACTCGCGCCTGCGGCGCTCGGGGGCGAAGAGCAGGACCAAGGTCCGCTGGCCTTCGCGCCGCTTGCAATGTCGTGGACAATCGAGCGGCTCCGCCTGGAGGACGTTGTTTTGGCTCAAAGCGACCGCTTGTTCCGCCCCGTGCCGCACGACGAGTGCTCCGTTTCTCGACCGTACTGTTTCTCTATCAAACCGTGACATATATATCTATGGGGGCATCCCCCACCTGACAACCAGGCATACTTAATGAACAGGTGGGTGTGGCCACATATTGTTTTAACACTTTCTGTACACTTTTACTACTTTGTATAATCACTGCAATGCAAAGTAAATGGTATAGAAAGGTCAGGGGGAGATAGGCTTTGTTTTCTTTTACCAGTTTCGAGTAGCAGCCACTAAACAAACAAAAAATGAAAAGAAAAAGGAAGGTAGGGATTGCACTCCATATTCAAGGCTATAGGTTCATGTGGACTGGATGTGAATGATAATTCCACGTTTAAAGGGATATTCCACTTTCAAAAAAACTTTTTGTCATTGTATGGTCTAATCAGGCTTGTATGAACACCCTGAACAGTTTCTAATTTTCTTCATTCAATATTTGATGTAAATGTTATCTGGCCCTCTAGGCTCAGGGCTTCTCCCCACACACACTCATTGTAAATTCAAACTCCATTTTAACCATGATAGATTCATTAAAAACACACATTATTTTTTTCTGGTGACTCATACTACCCTCCTGATACGTGAGCAGGCCGTGTTTTTTCCATAACGTTTTTCATGTATTTTTTATATATTTTTATTGTATTTAATTTTTTCCATTTTCCCAAAGAATTATTAAAAATACATGAAAAACGTTATGGAAAAAACACGGCCTGCTCACGTATTAGGAGGGTAGTATGAGTCACCAGAAAAAATAATGGGTGTTTTTAATGAATCTATCATGGTTAAAATGGAGTTTGAATTTACAATGAGTGTGTGTGGGGAGAGGCCTTGAGCCTGGAGGGCCAGATAACATTTACATCAAATATCTAAATACTGAATGAAGAAAATTAAAAACTGTTCAGGGTGTTCATACAAGCCTGATTAGACCATACAATGACAAAACGTTTTTTGAAAGTGGAATATCCCTTTAACTGATGTGCTTCGTATTAGAACTCTAGGGGAGGTCTACTCAGACTTGTGACAAGACAAGGGGGGTGTACGTTGGGGTGTACACGGTGGACATTATTTTAAATTCATAATGGGATGCAGGTATAAATGTATGTATTGACCTGTGTTTCAGTCATATGAATATGAGAGGAATAGCCTATGCATGTGAGAACATTAGGATGAGCCACATATAGTCACATGTAATGTATGCTCCCGACACGTGGAGGGCAGCATTGCACTATATTGCACAGCCTGCCAGAAATAAAAAGATAGGGACCATATGATAGGGACGAGGACGGAAGAGGATAAGAAGAAGAAGGAGCAGAGATCGCAGAACGCAGAAGGGGAAGAAGGGAAGAGGATCTTCACGTATTAAGCAGCGTTTTTGATCAATATCGAGGGCTTCAATCGTGATTGGAAAGGCAGAGGAATAGATTTGAGGCTGTATTTTTTTATAGATCCAGATGTAGGTTACTGAAAAAAACATTTTATTGTAACATAATTGTGAATACTGGAGTGTACTGTATAGTCCCGCGAGACTTGGGGACGAGTGTCACGTTGAGAACGGGATCCAACATGGCGGAATAAACATTCACGCTGAGATCATAAACGTCTTGTGTTTGTTACTAACATAACAGTTTACAACCGTCAAAAGGTTTAAATAATACATCGTGTCAGAGTTGCGGACTTTTTAACAACCCATCGCTGAAAAAATGGATTGGATGGACCCAATCTATGCCAGATATACATTTCACGAAAGGCTGCAGGGTGAGCATGAATCCATTGAAAAGTTCGTGACTGAGCTAAAACTACCCGTGAAAGACTGTGGCTATCAAAATGATGATGAAATGATGAGGGACCGCATAGTATTTGCAACTAATTCACCACATGTCCGTGAGAAACTACTCAGCCAGGGAGCAGATCTCACATTAGAGAAAGCCATGGACATTGCAAGGTCCCATGAGCTAGCAAAGCAGCAGCTGAAGACTATGGGAGGCTCTGGAGATCATGATACTGTAACTGTACACACTGTCAGAGAGAATACAGATGCATATGATGAAGACATCGATGAAGAGAATACAGATGCATTTGAGGAAGACATCGATGAAGAGGAGTCAGGCCTCTACATAGACAGCATGGGCAAAAGCAGTGAGCAGGCTTATGCAGACGTCGAGCTTGGCTCTCCCTCCAAAAAGTCTAAAATAATACCCAGTTTCTCATCGGCGAGTGGAGAACAGAGTTGTAGGCCTACTGTAGCAGTGATGCAGACCGCCATGTTGGAGCCAGTGATCAAGTTACACAGAATAGGTATGTGTTGTTTGTTTACGAATCTCCAGTCAGCACTCCACTCCTATGGGGATGACGCAGTCAGCTCAAGAAAAACAGAATCACTCACATAAACTCCCGTAGGACAATTCCCATTGGCCGAAGGGTATGTCCGTCAAATGACGTACCCGCCTGGAGGCGGACCCCTATAAATTCCCCATCCGCCGGATGTTCCCCCTCTTTTCGCTTTCTGCTTCAACTGGATAGCTTGTTCACTCACTCGCTCCAACGAAGTCTTCGGCATTAAAGAATATTTTCTACATCTCTTCGATACTCAGGAGTTCGTCTCGTCTGAACTGATTAGGCAAGTAAGGTCGAGCCACCCGGTTTCGAGACCTAGCTCCTGTTTATCCGCTTTTCTCTGCTACAGTATTGTTTGTTAGCCTAGCCTAGCTCTGCTAACCTAGCCTTCTAGCTTGTTAGCTTGTTAGGCTTCTTGGCTACGGCTAGCGTCACCACGCCCGCCGAGCTGTATTGTTGTTAACCTAGCTTTGCTAGCCTGTTAGCCTGTTACCTCCGCTCTTCAGCGTTGTGTACTAGCTTTGGCTCCCTAGCTTGTTAGCATTTGTGGCTACGGCTAGCGTCACACGCCCGCCGAGCCTTTTTTGTTGTTAACCTAGCTCTGCTAGCCTGTTAGCTTGTTACCTCCGCTCTTCAGCGTCGTGTACCAGCTTTGGCTCCCTAGCTTGTTAGCTTGTTAGGCTTCTTGGCTACGGCTAGCGTCACCACGCCCGCCGAGCTGTATTGTTGTTATCCTAGCTTTGCTAGCCTGTTAGCCTGTTACCTCCGCTCTTCAGCGTCGTGTACTAGCTTTGGCTCCCTAGCTTGTTAGCTTGTTAGCAATTGTGGCTACGGCTAGCGTCACACGCCCGCCGAGCCTTTTTGTTGTTAACCTAGCTCTGCTAGCCTGTTAGCTTGTTACCTCCGCTCTTCAGCGTCGTGTACCAGCTTTAGCTCCCAAGCTTGTTAGCTTGTGTTGCTTTATTTTGGCTTCCTCGAGCGTCTTCACGTCTCTGGCCTAGCCTTCTTGCGTTACCGCATGTGTCCGTTCCTCCTGGAGCCGGACAACACGCACCCCATGGGCGTTGCTGCAGAGGCTTGGTCCACGCCGCCTCCGGCATTATCTCCAGCCCCACCTGCACGTTTGTCGCAACTCCCCGGTCTTCACCTGGATGCGACTCGCCGCCCGAGCGGCTAGCCTCCTCGGCTACATAGCCGAGCTCTGCACAGTTCCTTCTCCAGGGACCCAGGTGCCCCAGGCCCCTTCCTCCGGCCCGCCGTCTGCCTCTCGGCACCGCCGCTCTCCCTCCCCAGCTTCTTCAAGCTCCAGCGGAGCTAGCGGCAGCCCGGACACGGCCTCCGGTTTCAAAGGTAAGGCTCCTTTCACTTTAGGAACGTCGCTGCTTCCTTTTATTTAGTTGTTTATTTTGAATGTTTGACCTCTTCAGGTCTTTTCACGCTCTTTGCCTTGTGTACAAGGTTTTTGTGTATCCAACCCCTTGGGGTTTTTATCCACACCTTTCATTTAACCTTGAGTGTCTGACCTCCTCAGGTCTTTTCTTACACTTTTGCTGTGTGTTTTAGGTTTTGAGTGTTCGGCCTCCTCAGGCTTTTCACACTTAATAACCCTTGAATGTTTAACCTCTTCAAGTCTTGCCATTCCCCTTGTTTTGTGGACTAGGCTTTGAGTGTTCGGTCTCCTCAGGCCTTCACACTTAATAGTCTTTTGAATGTTTAACCTCTTCAGGTCTTACCATTCTCCGTCTTATGTGGACTGGGTTTTTGAGTGTTCGGTCTCCTCAGGCTTTTCACGCTTTATAACCTTTTGAATGTCTAACCTCTTCAGGTCTTGCCATTCTCCTCGCTCTGTGGACTAGGTTTTGAGTGTTCGACCTCCTCAGGTTTTTCACACCTCTTACTAAAACCTTACCATTTTGAGCAGTAGGTTTGTCGTCTGGGGACTGGGTCCTCTCCCGTTACACCTCCCCAGATGACCCCTTAACCTTCCACCTGTGAGGTTGAGATCACGTAGGCGCGGCCTCCCTTCCTCCCCCTGCCTCGCTAACGTCTCGGTCCTCACCGAGCGCACGGCAGTGGACCCTAGGGGCCTCTGACGGCCCCTTCTGCCTCACGCCCACCTCCTAGGACCCCCATCCGTTTTGGAGGAGGGCCACAAGCGTCAGTTTGATACACGACACGCCGCTCAAGCGGCTAGTCTGTTCTACGCTGGAGGAGCGGCCCCTCGCCTCCGAGGCGCTCCACCTGCAGGCCAAAGACCCGGGCCACAGCATCCTGGCGGCGTTCCAGCCAGGCCCCTCTCCAGGGACCGTGGAACCACCTACCTCTCCCCCCGGTACCTCTTCAGGACGACGGGGGATGCAGGCCTCATCCTCCACGACACGCCGCTTAAGCGGCTAGTCTATTCAACGCTGGAGGAGCGGCCCCTCGCCTTCGAGGCGCCCCACCTGCAGGTCAAAGACCCTGTTGAGTCACCCTCGCGGGTGTCGGTGTCTTTGCCCGAGGCGGCTTATGGTAGATCCTGCCTTGCAGGGCCCCCTTGCCTACAGAGCTCTCACACCCCCGCACCGGGAACATTTACGGATGTTTACGGGTTGAGACCTCCCCTTACACCTTGTGCCTTTGGAGTGTTTGACCTCGTCAGGTCCTTTCACACTCTTGCTAACGTGAACGGGGTTTTTAGATGTAGGACCTCTCCAGGTCTTATCTCACGCTCTGCCTGTGCGTTCAAGAGTGTTTGACCTTCAGGTCTTGTCACACTTCCTTTCTAACCTCAGACACAGTTCACGTTTCCCTCTGCCAGAGGGCGGCCCAGCCGCAGGGGTTGGCCTCACGCTGCTCCCAGCCTTTTCCCCATCCCTGCTTGCGCCGACTGCCGCTCTTCCCCGGCATCAGTCAGGCAACGACACGCCGCTCTCAACGTCCTGGCTTCTCCTTACAAGAGGTGTTTCTTACGAAACATTTGTGTTTCCGTGGGCCTTGGAGACGTTTTCTTTAGGCCCTCCTCGGGCAAAGTTTAGAAAAGTGGTGTTTCCCTGTCTGCCCGCACCGAAAGCCCTGAGTCACGTGACCGGCCCTCCTCAGGTGCGCTCGGTCCTTCACGCGAGTCGTCCCACCCGGACGGTTTTCTCGGCCTCAGGTACGCTCGGTCTCCTCTCTGGCTCCGCCAGCTTCCGAGGTGCGCTTGGTTTCTCCCCCGGCTCCGCAGGGGTCCGAGGTGCGCTCAGTTCCTCCCCTGGCTCCGCTGGGGTCTGGAGTGCGCTCGTTTCCTCGCCCGGCTCCGCTGGGGTCCGAGGAACGCCCTTTTATCTCCCGGCTCTGCCGGGGAGATCGTCTCACGTCGGCTCGACGTCACCACGTCGGGACGTACAGACGGAAGTGAGTCTCCCCAGGGAGCACTCGGTTAACGGCACCACGCGTCCCACGGGGGCGGTGCTAACCGGTTTTCCTCTCTACACCTTAACAAGGGGCCTCAGATTTCTACAATTCGCTTCCAAGGTCCTTTTCACCAGGAAGTCGGGCCGCAAAACAGCGGCTCTACTAGAGGAATTTCAAGCTCTTCTTCTCAAGGGCGCAATAAGAGAACTTTTCCTCGTGCCCGAGAAGAAGGGGGGGCTACGGCCCATTCTGAACCTGCGCGGGTTGTTTCAGTATCTGAAAACCTTCTTTTTCAGGACGCTGACTCCCGCCAGCCTTCTACGCTCGGTGAGAGTGAACGCCTAGTTCACTTCTCTGGATCTGAAGGACGCGTTTTCACACGTCTCCTTCTTTTCCCCCCCACCGAAAGTGTCTAAGGTTTGCCTTCCAAGGGAAAGTGTACGAGTACACGGTTCTCCCCTTCGGGTTGTCCCTGAGCCCTCGCGTCTTCGTTCTTGTGACCAAGACGGCGCTTGAACCCTTACGGCGCCGGGGCATCAGGTTAGCAAACTTCCTGGACGACTGGTTTTTGCGCAAGCTCCAGTCAGGGGGCAGCGCGACACACCAAGCTGGTGTTAGATAACCTGACGTCCTTGGGGTTCAGTATCCTTTTCGTCAAGAGTGTGCTTTCCCCGTCCCAGAGGACTCCTTTTCTGGGGTCCGTTTTGGACTCTAAGTCGATGGTCACCCGCCCCTCCCAGGAGAGATTAGAGAAGTTTCTCCCCTGTTCTTCCGGGCAGGGAACTTAGTCCCTTACGAGAAGGTTATGCGTCTCACGGGTTTTCATGACCTCAGTCTTGCACCCGGTACGGCTGGGCCGTTTCCACATGAGACCTTTCTAAGGTGGACGTTATCCCTTCGGATTCCTGCCACCCAGGGCCGCGCTCTGGTTCAAGTTTCACGCAGAGCGGCGAAGGCCCATCTGCCCTGGTGGCAGGCCGACTTCCTGTCGGCCGGAGTCAAGATGGGAGAGGTACTTCACCGCAAGGTGATCACCTCGGTTGCTAGCCTCTCGGGTTGGGGTACAACCCTAGAGGGGCGCACGGCAAGGGGCCTTTGGGGCCCAGAGATGCGGCACTACCTTATCAACTACCTGGAGTTGATGGCGGTGATGCTGGCCCTCCAACACTTCAAGCCCCTGATCCTGGGTTGGCACGTCCTAGTCAGGATGTACAACACCACGACGTTGTGTTATGTCTTCAAACAGGGGGGGCTGAGGTCTCGGGAGCTAGACAGCTTAGCTCGGGACCTGGCACTGTGGTGCCACAGTCGACTGCAGTCGATCAGGGCTTCTCATGTTCCAGGCCTCCTGAACAGCGGCGCAGACCTGCTGCCAGAGGGGAGCCTCGGTACGAGAACTGGTCTCTCCGCCCCTCAGTGGCGGAGGAGATTTGGGTCAAGTTTGGCCACCCGGTGGCAGACTTGTTCGCGTCGTCGGAGAACGCGAAGTGTTCTCTGTTCTTTGGCCTGACGGGGACTCCCCCGCTGGGCCTGGACGCTCTGTCTCGCAGCTGGCCTCAGGGCCTGCTTTATGCGTCTTCCTCCGTTAGAGTTGTTTCGACCAACCCTCGAGAGGGCCAGGCGTTACTCGCTGGAGCTGCTCTTGGTGGCGCCGAGTCAGGGAACTTGGAGTTCCCTGGTAGCGCCTCTCCTGGTCGGTCAACCGTGGCGTCTGCCCCTACTCAGGGATCTGGTGAGCCAGGCGAACCAGGAGATTTTCCATCCGGACCCCCAGCGCCTAGACCTGTGGGTCTGGCACCTGAAAGGGAGAGGCTGAGGGCTGCCGGCCTGGCCCCTGCGGTCTTAGACACGATGCAGAGGGCCAGAGCTCCGGGTACTCTAGAAGTGTACAGGGGTAAATGGGAGGCCTTCGTCTCCTGGTGCAGGTTGAACCGCCCTTCGGTGGTTCCGGCTTCTGCGTCCTTGAAAGACCTTTTGGACTTTCTGCAGTCCTGTGTAGTCCAGAAGCTAGCAGCCTCTACTCTTAGGGGCTATGTGGCTGCCTTTGATGTCTGCCACAATGGCCTTGAGGGTTCTAAACCTTCTAAGAACCCTTGGGTGTCTCAGTTTCTGGCTGGGGTCAAACGAGACGCTGCTGCAGCTAGACCGTTGGTCCCCTCATGGGATCTTGAGGTGGTCCTACGGGGTCTGAGTCAGGCTCCTTTTGAGCCTTTGGAGTCTATCTCCTTGAAGCTTCTTAGCTTTAAGACGGCTCTTCTCCTGGCTCTGACTACAGCCAAGAGGGTCAGTGACCTTCATGCTCTTTCTGTAGATGAGGGCTGTTTGAGGTTTTCGGGTGATGACCGTAAGGTCTTACTCAAACCTCACCTCAAGTTCTTACCCAAGAACGGGAGGATTCAGAAAGTTCCGGTGGAACTTCTGGCCTTTCACCCTCCTCCTTTCGCTTCGGAGGAGGACAGAAGGCTAAACTGTCTTTGCCCGGTTAGGGCACTGAGAGTTTACTGTGAGAGGACTAAGGACCGCAGACGGTCTAGTAGTCTGTTTGTCTCTCACGGAAAGTCCACTGGTAAGACTGAGATTGCTAAGTCGACTCTGTCGGGGTGGATTGTGGAAGCCATTATTTTGGCGTACGACAGTGCGAAGGTGGCTAGACCCTTCGGTCTTAAAGCCCATTCGACTAGGGGAGTTTCCTCTTCCTGGGGTCTCGCTAAAGGGACCTCCATCCAAGAGGTCTGTATGGCGGCTAATTGGAGGTCGCCTTCCGCTTTTGCGGCTTACTATCACCTGGACTTAACGCCTCATTCCTTGGCGCATTTTGTCCTTGGGGTGGCCGCTTCCTCCCCTTTCTCCTGAGCTGAGTCCCTTGGTAGGGTTTCTCTCAGGGAGTTTTGTAAGTGTTTTTACACTTTTCTTCCTCCACCAAGACCAGAGGGTAGTGGCTCTGGTGGAGGGGGGCCCTTTTCCTGAGTTTTCCCTTCGGTTTTAACTTGGGGCAGACTAGGATTGAGGTGGGTTCTGGTGGGCCTAGTCTATAAGGGTTCCTTAATTCCTGTTGGTTCGTTTCCACGTCCGGGAGTTTATGTTTCCCATAGGAGTGGAGTGCTGACTGGAGATTCGTAAACAAACACAAGTGTTTCGTATGAAACACCTGTTTGTTAAGAATCGGAAGGAAGCACTCCACTCCGGTGAGGACCCTGTTCGTGAGTTTGCGCAGAGCTCTCTCAAAGAGGGGGAACATCCGGCGGATGGGGAATTTATAGGGGTCCGCCTCCAGGCGGGTACGTCATTTGACGGACATACCCTTCGGCCAATGGGAATTGTCCTACGGGAGTTTATGTGAGTGATTCTGTTTTTCTTGAGCTGACTGCGTCATCCCCATAGGAGTGGAGTGCTTCCTTCCGATTCTTAACAAACAGGTGTTTCATACGAAACACTTGTGTTTTAATACGTTTACGGTAATCATCTAGAGACTAGTTCTAACTTCACTGCAATCATTTCAGCCGATCCATCTTTTCTTGGTTCCGTGTGTTATTTTGTTGTGTTGTTTCCCGCTGTTCTTCTTCTTCTTCTTCTTGGTGTTTAACGGCGGTTGGCATCCAGTTTATCCGGTGCATTACCGCCCTCTACTGGTCCATTTTCATGGACCAGACTACTCAAACTCAAGCACACTCATTCGCTCGTCCTTGTTCTATATTCTATCATATAATCCTGTTTTCTTCTAATGCTTTAACAGTGCTCTTATATACAGTGCCCACCCACATATATCCCAGTCACACATTGTCCATTCTACATTGCGTCCGACATCGCTGTCGGCGCAAATTCCTCTCTCAGAATGTCATTTAGATCTTCTCCACTTATGTCCACAATGCCCAGGAACCGTGTAGCTGCGTCCAGCACCATCCTAATTCTCTCGGATTTCCTTGGAATTTCCACAGCACAATTTATTACCATTGCAATAAATCAGTGATGTTAATAGGTTTTTAATGTAATGAGTCCCGGGACCCAAGGAGGGTCTTTCGGATGAGTCCCAGGGATATTTTATGGGTCCCACAAAAATTCAACGCGTCATGTCATTTTTGACAAAGTGCAGCATTTAACTTGAATTGGTTATTATATGGTTATGTTCATGTTACGTAGAAATGTGTCTGAAAGAAATGGACCACAATTCCAAATCTTACAATTTTAATACTTCCAAATAGTCATGTGATGGTTTGATTTTTTTTATACCGAACCGGTAATATCGGATGTTGACCACTTGGGGGCGCAGATAGAAGCTTTTACAGAGTCTTCATAATCAACAGCCACCTGTTATTTTATATACATCGATAATATATAGATCTTCTCAGTGAGATGTCTCCTGTTTGTATGGGGGAAATGCTCTCTGCCGTGCTTGTGTTTGCTCTGCTGTACAGAGAACCAGTGGACTGGGTCAAAAACAGTGCATTGGGATTGCTTGTAGATCGGCTACTTTTGTTTTGAACGGTTGATCATAGAGGGCCGTGCCGCCCCTCTATGGATGCGGGAGGGCGCTATTGTTGTAAAAACGCAATGAAGACCTGTGTGGCTTCTAACACGTTGTCCAATATCCACCACATCTATAAACAATAGCACGTGTATCCAGTTGTTATTGAATGAAGAGGATGAAGAGGACAGGGGGAGAGGAGGCGGGGTCGCTGTCTGAGCAGTGAGCACGTCACGTTTCTGCGCCGTGCTTTGCCATACACGTTCTGTGGGGGAACCCTTTTTGGTGTATCACCTAACACCCTGTGCCACTATGGTCAGAGAGCGGCCCGGTGCTATGCTAAAACTCAGGCACCCATTGAATTCTGTGACCATGCACGGACACACAAAATGGCGTTCAAAACACACTGTCGTTAGTTCTATCGTCTGTTTTAAGACTTTCTACGCGGATTTCATTTGTGTTAACATAGCGTAAAGTAGCATGCCTTCACCCATGAACAATGGTGGCGTCTGTGGACTTTTTAAAATATATATTTTTTCGCGACGTGGTAAATTATTTTCACGTGGACTCCAATGGGGCTGTTAAGTATGACATCATTTTGTAGGCAGAGGAGCATTTCTGCCCCCAGTTTCCGTGAATCTTTTTACTATTTTTACTATTTACACATTTTTCTTCTCTTTGTTGTTGAAAGGAAAGTGTTAGAATTATACTTTAGTCGTTATTTTTGTCTCGGATCTGTTGAAATAGCGAGGGACAGAAAATGCTCTGGGGGCAGAGTTCTCCTCTGCCTACAAAATGATGTCACGGCTTAAAAGCCCCATGGAGGCGATGCGTCCGTGGGACCCCAGAACACTGACGTGAATGCGTCTCTAGGCAACGTGAATGCGTCAGAGACGCGGGACGCGCACGTAATGACGTCACTGATAAATGCAAGGAATCTTCCTTTATCACAGCAGAGGACCTGCTCAGCTCTATTCCCCTTTCCCTCTGGTTCTTTTTCCACTCTTTGCTTTTCCACCACAACCTTTTCTTCCAGGCTCCTCACAGCTTCCGCATATGTCACTCTCTTTTCTTTCCTGATCTTATTTACATTTACTTCCTTAATTCTTTCTGGACACTTTGCTGATCCTGCATAGTGAGCTCCATCACAGTTGGTGCACTTGACTGGTATCTGCTGCTCTTCACATTTATCATTACATACTTCTGGCCCCTTTCCACACCTTCCACACTTCATTTCTCCTCTGCAGACAGCTGCCACGTGACCATACCCCTGGCAACAGAAACACCTCAGTGGTGCTGCCTCGAATGGCCGAACTCTATGACTCACGTGATCAACATATATTCTGTCTGGCAACTCGTCTTCAAATGAGACACAGACCGACTCAGTTAGCTCCTTCTTTCCATTTCTGTATCGTGACAACCTCCTGGCGTCCTTCACACAGTGCATATCCATAACCATCCACATAGAAACATTCAGAGGCACTCCACTGATTACTCCCTTCTTCATTGGCTTCTCTGTCATCTCAAAACATGTTACCTCGCTCCCATTGTACCGCTTAACTCATCTGGTGCCGATCCCGAACTAGTTCGGCTTTATTTCAATCCAATACAATCTTTTTTTTATTAATTCACTTACCCCGAGCTGCTTGTAGAGTCGTGGGTGGTCCTGGCTCGCTAGCCGCTAGCCAGTTAGCCATTCTACTCTGTCCGACGATATATTCCATTAAAAATGGTTTAAAATACATTTTTGAGCTCCCCAATGTTCACCCGATGTTCGGCGCCGCTTCCGATGAGTACACGAGTGTGCCGATCCCGAAGTAGTTCGGCTTTATTTAATTAAATGAATAAAATGATAAGAGGCCTTCTGAAGCCTGGCTTGATTTTTGTAGCTACTAGCTGAAAGCTAACAACGTCCCGGCCGGCCGTAATTTGCGAACGCAATCGCCAATCTCCGCCTAATCCAATGAAACACCGCATCTTTAAAGGCTTATATCTCTTTTTTGTGTTTTAGGAAAGCGGCGCGAGGTTTATTTACGGCGAAATCGCCCAAAAATGATCTTTTAGATGACAAAATGGGAATAGCCATTCTGTTAGCATCTTCATCCGGGACATTTCCATGCCGTGCATCAACGTGAGCACGTCAGGTCCTGGAAGCTGAAGTCCTGGAAGCTAAAGCGCTCGCCTATGAGAGATGCGCTGGCATTCTTTGGCCCCTAGAGGGCGCTGGCGCTCAAAGAGTTAATCTTCAACATTTCGTTCATCTGTCTTTGGTTCCAGCACTCCACTATCACCATCCCAGTCCTTGTTACTCTCACCGTCCTTATGTCTCCAACTACTCACTACGAACTTGCTCACTCCATGCGGATCACCAAACAAACCGTTAACTTTAGACGCAGCTCTCATCCCTATCTTATTATTTCTCGACTTTCTCCTCAGACCCTTCTTCTCCAGTTAAGCTAGATGCCTCACTATTCCTTTTCCTTTTATTTTCATATCCTCTCATATCCTCAGCCGTTTGAGATTCGCGGTCCGACTCCATCGAGCGTGACGCCATCCCTCCTCACCCAACAATTCGTTTCCCGCTGTTGCTGCGAGGTGTGTTCTTTTGGCAAATATAGAACATCCGGTGTTAGAGTAGTCTCGCGTGGCCAGACTGTTGCCTCCGCGATTTGGCCAAATGCTCCCGGCATATTCGGAGATTGTGGAATAGTTGTCTGGCTACGCGAGACTAGTGTTAGAGTAAGCAAATCTAAGACTTCCGGTTTGATTAATTCGCTTTCAAAATAAAATGCTAGTAATTAATACCATAAATAAACAATGAATTTGCTAATTATAGGCACATTAAAAATATAAATTAAGCAGTTTAAACAAAGCCATACAACAAAAATGATGTTTATGTATAAAAGAAAATGTTTTAATAACAAAATATATGTCTAAATAGATAAATGCAGTTCACTGGAGTGCATAGCCTTTACCAGTTGGACACTGGATCTCCATGTATGGGCATAAAATGTATTGTATGTTGTGATGTCATGGGAACCACTCTAAAAGAATACCTTTTATGCCCATATTACCGACAGTATTGCGGTAATTACAGCACCCGCGTATCTATTAATTAGGGTTCAACGATAAGCCAAAATATTCCTATCATCTGCCCAAAATTCGCCGCTCCACAGTCCTATAAGCCCGAGTTATACTTCCCCGTACAGCACAGCAGCGGGGTCTGGCTTAGAAAGTAGCGGGTCTACAAGCTCACAACACGTTGCGTCCGCGACGTTCTGAGCTTGTAGATTTGTGCAGTGTCGGGTTACTACAGTAACGTAGGCTACTGGGGCTTCTCTGACACTGCACGCTGTTTGTGAACAAACTAGATAAGACGGGCAGTGAATTGATCGTTTTTTGTGATTCTGCAATTGCAATTGCAGTCAGCCACATGGCAGAAAAAGTACTCAAGAGTTCTAAGTCTACAGTCTAAAATAGCCCCACTCCGCTCGCATGCTCTGTATAGCCTATAGGATTTTTTTTTTTACTAAAACGTTTTTTTTTTTTTTTTTTTTTCTCTTGGTAAGGAACCAGCCCAGCCCTACATATATGGGTAACGGGTCCAATATACATCACTGGCCAGATGGCCCTGAGGCGGCGTCTTACTAGTATTATTGACTCAGATCCAGCCTGTGTGTGTGTGTGTGTAGTTGTTACAAGATCATGGAATTGGCAAATGTCCCACATTATAGAACGAATAATGCTGTATTAACTGCTTAAATGGATCATGAAACTGACTCTAGAAGTGTGAGATGCTTCACACACCTTGCTTGCATGATCTTTCAAAACGTGTTTTTTATTCTCCCCTCTTTCTCCATCTCAGATGTGTTTCCTGCTAAGTTCAGCGTGAAGAGTTCTCTTAAAAAACAACCTAGAGACACGAGGTCCACAGGCAGCCTGCCGGCCCGGAGGCCGGTGCAACGCGCGGTGGGGGAGAGACACGTGGCTGGGGCGTCGCAGAAGAAGAAGAAAAAGACCAACCACTGTGACCAGTGTGGAAAGCAGTTCGATAAGAAAGTCCGTCTCCAAGATCACCAGAGAATTCATACAGGAGAGAAGCCCTACAGCTGTGACCAGTGTGGAAAGCAGTTCAGAGGTAACGCACATCTCAGAGTTCACCGGAAAATTCATACAGGAGAGAAGCTTCATACAGGAGAGAAGCCCTACTTCTGTGACCAGTGTGGGAAGACTTTCACCCAAAGTGGTAAATTCAAAATCCACCAGAGAATTCATACAGGAGAGAGGCCCTACAGCTGTGACCAGTGTGGAAAGCAGTTCAGAAGGAACGAGCATCTCCAAGTTCACCAGAGAATTCATACAGGAGAGAGGCCCTACTTCTGTGACCAGTGTGGGAAGACTTTCATCAACAGTGGTGGTTTTGAATACCACCGGAAAACGCATACAGGAGAGAAGCCCTACAGCTGTGACCAGTGTGAGAAAGCGTTCAGCCACCCGGGTGATCTTAAAGAACACCTGAGAAGACATACAGGAGAGAAGCCCTACCGCTGTGACCAGTGTGGGAAAGGGTTCGTCGACTCGAGTGATCTTAAAAAACACGTGAGAATTCATACAGGAGAGAAGCCCTACCGCTGTAACAAGTGTGGAAAAGGGTTCAGCCAAACGGCCGGTCTTAAAATCCACCAGAGAAGTCATTCAGGGGAGAAGCCCTACCTCTGTAACCAGTGTGGGAAAAGGTTCAGCCAGAACATTAATCTCAAATGTCACCACCAGAGAACTCATACCACTGTGACCAGTGGAGCAGATGAAAGCAAGAGCAGCGATATGTGAATGAATGAATGTTCCATTTTTCTCTTCACAAAAAACTGCAACAAAGAATTACACATTATACCAACAGCTGTATAACCCTGGTTCTTGGTTTACCATGGTATGATTAGACTTACTGTATACTATCTCTGTTTCAGCAGTAATGTACACTCAGGTAGTGGAAATTGTTATTTATTTTCATCAATGACAGTGTTACACAAAAGTAACAAAAAGTAAGTCAACCTACAAGCTAACTTGGCCTTCATGTAATACCTCTTGTCAACCAGTAGGTGTCCTACCAGACCACAAATATACATTTCTGAACAGAAGAGCAGGGAGACGGTTCTCTACCATACAGATTGGGATTAGATTAGTGCCAGCAGTGTAGAAAACCAGGCAAGGTACCAATTCAATTCAATTGGCTTTATTGGCATGACATTTTACAAATGTTGCCAAAGCACAAATACAATTATAACAAACAATATAACAATTTACATCAATGAAATTACAGTACATAAAGGAGATGGTGCAGTAATGGTATACAGTATATGTGTCCTACTGGTTGTCCCTTTTCTTGTGACAGGAATTTACATATTTTGCAGCTAAAACATTCTTTCTGTTCTCCCAAAAGGAGTGGCAATTTCGCCCTTTCTGTCATACTTCTGAATTCTGGGCAAATTATTAAAATGTTTGGGAAGAACTCCTCCCTCATCACAATGACAGCACAACCTCTCCTCTCTGGGCAGCCAGGTCTTTCTGTGTCTGCCCTTCTCTATTGCCAAACCATGATCAGTCAGCCTGTACATTGTCAATGTCTTTCTCAGGTTTTTATCAGTTACTGTGCTTAGATAATCTACCACAGTGTACTGTCTGTTTAGGGCCATTGTGTTGTGATTGTGTAAGTTCATTCCAATAATGTATGTATTTATCTTTTTCTTTAGTTATAATTTGGTTAGGTCTAATCATCTGAGTGATGGTGTAGCTACAGTGAGGCTGGCTTGGGTTTGTGATGTTAGAAGGTGAGAGGTCAGCTAGTTTCATGACCATTTGACGGAGAGGGCTCCTTTGCATGTTCAACTCTTGGTAGGCAAGGGCTTTATTTCTTTTTAAATAAAATAAAAACATTTGTTATTTCCCTTTCCCTGTTGAAATTACATGTGTTCCACTGAGAGATTAATAAACACTCCTGATCCACATTTTCAGTGTATTTGAGAGCAGTTCTTATATTGTCATTTTGACAACTGTCTTTTTTTTTGCACAGAAAGTACAAGGTAAATCCTTACTATTCCAGCTTGTGTTTACAGACCCTTGAAGCAATGGAGAAGAAAACTCACATCGACCAACAGGGGGAGCTACAGAATTAGCTATGCCAGGAAGTCAACCTGGGAAAACACGCAGATATAAACACAGATATAAAGAGCTAGATGCCTCGTTCTCCTCTGCAGTTTATTGGAGCGATGTGCAAAAGTTCTAGTCCGAACTTCCTGGAAAAACTAAGGGAATGCTGTCAGTCAAAGTGACTACTGGCCAATCACAGCGTGTCTTTTCCGGGACTTATCCAAGGACTACAATTCAATTCAACTGAGCCAGTTCCGATGTTGCACTGCTCAGCTGTTCTTACAGGCTGCATAGGTAAAGACCAGCCCCTACCTGCCTCTGGTTGGCTTACCGACTTCCGCATGTGTGACACACGCGGAAGCAATGAACACGGAAGCGATGAAGATTCCCTTAGTTGCTCAATGCATACGCCCCCTAGCCGAAGGAGGCGTCTACCTTTCTATGTCTATGGGAACACATCTTTAATTGGTGAAAAGCTAAACCAGAAAAGTGGGCACGAGGGACAACTGGGCACTGGGTCCTGTGATGTGCATACATTTGTGTGTCCACAAACATGCATTTAAGGGTTTGGGTCCGGTGTTAGTTAGGGTTCATGTCAGTTAACTCAATTTTAGAATGTTAGATTTTATATATTCTATAAAGCTGAAGTTTGTCTTTGGCCAGTGGTTGTGTGTCTGGGCAAATATGATCGTATTGTGACATGTCAACTCAAATCAAATTGTTGTTGTTAAACTATAGTTGAACTACTCTCAAAATGTAATATGTTTTGTCTAAAAACTTGCCTGTAGAGATGCTGAGTTATCTAATTTTTTTATATGTATATACAGTATATATAATGGCTCTATAGTAGCCATTGGCTTCTGATGTGATGATGGCATGGTATGCATTAAGATCAAATACATTAGGATAAAGTTTTATTGATCCATTGAAGGGAAATTCAGTTGTAATAGCAACAGCATGGACAGTTAAGAGTCGACAACCAAACCAATGTCAAACTAGATTATTTACCTTTAATACATCAATCACTCAAGTTCTGTAGGACAGTTAAGAGTCAGTTGAACAGGAATGGATAAAGCGTGGACCTGCACTATACAAAGGATTTCAGCAACTTTATTTAAATGTATTTATTTTTCTTTTGCTTTGTTTCTATAGTTTCTTTATATTAAAACAGTGAGGAATGTCCATCTATGGAACAATCAAACTCAATTAAATATGGAGAAACCTACAGCAAATGTAGTTAATAATACAACACACAAACAGAAAAAAGAAAAAGAAAACAAATACTTATCCCCAGTCCAAAACATTTTCAGATGGGGATCCATGGCCAAATACATTTTGGGGGTCCTTGACATGAAGAAGTTTGAGAACCACTGGCTTAAACCAGTACACATAAAAAACTATATAGAAGCAGCTTAAAACAAAAATAGCTAATAAACATAATCATAATCTAAAAGCTCACTATAAACTATTTTAGCTAGTCGTCTTATGGCAAACCATAGGCTTTAAGGCTTGCTCAAACCAGGATCACAGTACACACACAGTCCATGCTGTGCAAAAGTGTGACATTTCACACTACATCTGTTACACTCCAAAAAAGCAACTTGTACAGACTGACTGTACACGCACGCACAGTCGCACACACAGCATACTTTTATTTCTTACAATCTTTGTCCCACGATTTTGTAACCCAGTGCCAATTGTCTAATGTAATCCCTCTGCAAACCTGGGGAGAGCAACAGAATGACCTCATACCTCCTCCTATGCATGAGGAGGCCAAGCCGCTTCTTTTCACCTGACGGGGTAGTTTCCTCGGTTGGATGTAGTGCGTGGAAGGAACACGTTATTCCAACCAGTTCCTGTCCCCTCCATCTGGCGCCCGGCTGGCCCATAGAGGTAATATATAATAGAGAGCTGACGGCCCCACCCCCAGCTATTAATTTCAATGCAAGTTGCTCAGTGGCGTTTGAAGCACCCGGAAAACTGCTGGAAGTAGTAGATCTTCAGGCCAATTTTCGACATTTCGTGGAAGTGTAAAGCACTGAGCAGGCGCACTAGGGCATGCAGTAGCGGTAGCATACGCACGCGCAGTAGCGTTTAACGGCACTCCCAGGTTTGACCACCAGGCTAAGGCTGCTTCAACGTTCTACCGTGGTTCTGGGGGCTTGGGCTGGCCAGAGCGAGGCAGTATAGAGACCAGGATTAATGTTTTTTGTGAGGGTACCTACCCTAGGAGACACGGGGAGAACATGCAAACTCAACACAGAAAGGCCCTTTTGCCAACTCCGCCTAGGGTATGGGCACTGATAACGCAGAGGAGAGAACACGCATCCAGCGCCCACAGCGGGAATCGAACCCAGGACCTTCTAGCTGTGAGGCACCACCGTGCCCCACACAAGCATACTTTAATAGAATTGTTTTCCTTGGCTGACCTTTATAGTTATTGTAGTTTTCCAAAAGGACACAAATGACACATAGAAATAATACTTAAATAATAATTAAAAGTTGGGTGGTTTCTTTCATAATTCTTCCTAACAACACAAAAATATCCCATCGATAATACAAATACCAGCCTCTAGTACTATAGGATGAAAACATTGTAAAAAAAAAAACGACAAAAATGAAAAAAAAAAAAAACACTGCGTTCATAGAACAACCTGATATACCACCAACCTAATCACATGTACTGTACAATAATCACATGTCCAATAATACCACTCAGAAAGACTAGTTAATGTTGAGAACATAAAATGTTACATTCAAAGTAGCACTTTTTCTTAACAGTAAGCCTAAACAACATGCTGCCTTGGTAAGGTTGTGATGGCTGCTAGAGACAGTCTTGGCCAGCACTGTCAGGAAGGTTCCGGTGTCACAGCCACTCCAGATTATTTCTTTGGCCTGCTTCACTCCTTCTCAGGGCTGCACCTCTGGCATCTCACCATGTGTCTGTCGTTCAAGGGAGGGAGGGGTCCACACTGTTCCCCGGCTTCCCCCTCCCCACCTCTGATCCAAGCTTAGCGCATCTTGTAGTCGTGAGCTACGGCCGCTTCACATAGCTGTCCTTTGAAATCGAACTCAAAGCTGAAGTCGAGGTCTCGCTGCGCGGCGACGACAGAGAGAGAGAGAGAGAGAGAGAGAGAGAGAGAGAGAGAGAGAGAGAGAGAGAGAGAGAGAGAGGCAATGGAGACAGGGAAGAAAAATAAACTGAGTGACAAGAGAGAGGCAGTAGGGCTGTCACAATTATTACATAATCGTCTAATCGTGATTATTTGACATTATCGCAATTATTTTGTCATAATCGTGAATGTTGAAAAATGTCCGAAATAGTGGAAATAGCCGATCTACATTATTTCCACTATCAAAGTTATTTTTTAAGTAATCAAAGTTGTCAAATATGTCAGTAATTTCTTTGTATATTTAGGTTATGTGTCATATCTACCATGTACAACTTCAAAGCCTAAAAGCCAAACAGAAATGTAATTATCAACCACAAAAACACAAATAAATCGTTAATCGCCAATTATTTGAGTGACAATTAATCGTCATGTAAAATGTCATATCGTGACAGCTCTAAGAGGCAGTGCCAGCCACTCAAGAACAGTGGTGGAAGAAGTACTCACATTCTTTACTAAAGTAAAAACTATCAATTCTGCAATGTAGATATACTCTGTTACAACTTGTAACTTACAAGTAGAAGTCCCGTATTCAAAATGTACTTGAGTAAAAGTACAAATGTTTTGGTATCTAAATATACTTACCGGTATACTAAAAGTAGAATCAGAATCAGAATGTCCCATTTCAAGTTCAAAACGCAGTTCTACAAGGTCACGATGCATTGCGATAAGACACATTGTGAGCTTGTAGATCTATTTTCAAATGGCCGGAATATATACAGAGCTGACTTGGTGTGTGTGTGTGTGTGTGTGTGTGTGTGTGTGTGTGTGTGTGTGTGTGTGTGTGTGTGTGTGTGTGTGTGTTTTGTAATAATAATCAAACACTAAAAAGTAACTGAAGTTTCATTTAATTGCTTGTTCGCACTGCGCCCGGTCGCGCGTCGTCTCGTCTAGACTTTGTCGTACGAAGTGTAGCATGTAGAAAATATCTGATCTACAAGCTCACAGCGCGTCGCATCCACGACATGTCGTGAGCTTGCAGATCGGCTATTTTCACCACGCGGAAAATTGCAGGATGTGGGACGTTTAGAAACTTTTGCCTTCACAATAAAAGGCAGAAGCAACGTGGGAAAGGATTACAGATTCGGTGGCAAATCACATTGCAAAGGGGTGCAGGAAGAGTGGGCACCTAAACATTGTGGGAACCTCAACGTTAAATTGGATGAAATAATTGCTCTATGTGGTTCTATTATGGGCCGTGTCAATAATTTTGACAAATAATAGCTTGCGGCAAAAAATAAATAAACAAACGAGTTCATTTTTGAAACCATGAACTTTGGTTCAAAATGTTGAATTATGAACTATGAACTAGTTCATGTAGAAAGTGAACATTCCCAACACTGCCTAAGTGTGTAATGTGTATAACACACAACTCACAATGTTCTTGTCGTTGGGTTTCATGGCGATGCTGCCAGTGATCTCCTCTCCTCTTCGTACGGTCAGATAGTCCTCCAGGTAGAACACTGTCTGTTTCCAGTGGGTGTAGGGAGCGTCAGGTGCTGCGACACACACATTTTAACAGTCAATTCATGTCCACATAAAGAAAGGGTTCCCAAACCTTTCAGACCAGGTGTATACACATATGGACAATATTTCGAAGTAGGAACCAATGCACACAGCAGCTTCATGCACCACAAAATGTCTTATGTACATACTTTACTATTCTTTGTTATTATTGCTGCTGCATTGTTGAGCAAAACCAAATAACTTTACTCTTGTGTTTCTACAGAATGTGTAGCTCCGTCTGCTCACTGCTGATAACTGCCCTGACTGACCAAACTAATGTGTGCGTCCACCAGGTCAATAAGACTTAAATAGAATTTGTGACACCTGTCCTCCTCAGTCAACACACACCCTTTGCTTTACGGCCAGACTCTTTGAAAGTCTGGAGATAAAAGGAGCTGACAATCAGCGCTATACCTAACACCAGGGGCGTCACAAGGGGGGGGGGGGGGGGTGGGGGGGGGGGGGGGGGGGGGAGTGGGATTGAGTTACTAGGGCCCAAGGTGGAGGGGCCTTCATTATTTTATACTTTAACCATTGAAAGATAGCAGATATACAAACTCACAGTGCCGCGGGGTCCCTAAATATTTTGAGATGAGGGTCTGTGGCCAAATACATATCATTTTGGGGGTCCTTCACATGAAAAGGTTTGAGCACCACTGACATAGAGAAAAAACCTTAGAAGACTTTCACGATTTAAAAAAAGAGTGCCGCGCTGCGAGCTTGTAGATCTGCTATTTTTCAATAGTTAGAGCACAAAATAACGCGTAATAATGCGTTCCAGACCAGTCTAAATGGGTTAAACCCCCTCCCCCTGTGAAGCACATAAATGTGGGGCCCGCAGTGAATCCTTGTACCCAGGGCCCAGAATTTGGTGCGACACCCCTGCCTAACACCCATTATTATGGCTCAGTATGGACGGGCATTGACGTGGCAAAGCTCTACAAGGCTGTCTGTTATGCAGATCCTAGCAGGGAGGAGATGCCATTTCCCCTGACTGGCAACGAGGGCCGATCATTGACCTCTCCTTTCCCTTTCTTCTCCTTGACTGTGAGTCTGCATCGGCCTGATACAGCTGTCCCCGTGGCACTTTATGGGAAATCAATGCCACACGCCGGCTTTTTTTTCACCACACGTTTTAGATCTGTATCGTAGAGTTTAAGGCCCGGCTAGCACGCCTGATCAGGTTTGACCAATTCAGCCTGGCAGACCCAACGGATCGATACGAGATATTTGGAACGGCCGTGGATAAGTTGAGGTCAACAAGTTCTTTTAGTACACTCATGGATGGCTATGTTCATGATGGCACAGAAGAAGTTTATAACAGACAAAGCAGTATAGGCTGACACTAAACTTCCAACTGTGATATATCAGTCTACCGTGTATTAGGCTGATATATCATGATCGTTCGTGACATAGCCTTTGATTTGGTAAAGGAAGCATGGCCTTCTTACAAATTGCCACTAGAGGTCAGTCACGGCAACGCCTTAACACCTGTCCTGACCATTTTTAATTCACACCCTGCTCATGCTCTCCCTCTCTCTCTCTCTCTCTCTGGTTCATGTATAGTAGGCTTCTCCACACTCACTGCTCTAATTTACTGCAATGTTGCTGGTTGCCTTCAGAGCCTTAGCCCAGACCTCATTAGCAGGAAGTCTTTTGTCTCTCCGCCTGAGAATCCGTCTTGGCCCTCAAGTCAAGGGGTTTAGAAGGCGGTGTGAGCGGCAAAGCATGGCATGGGACCTCCTCAACAGCTGCCATGATGAGCCTGCAGGATTCCTTTGCTCCGTAGTCTAGCTGTACAGTAGTAATCTCCTACCAAGGGGTAATTAGTCTCAAGGATGATGCCCTACCAGTCAGGTCTACCAGGGACTGAATGAGAAACAGAGATTGAGGCCTTTGCATCAGCAGAGCTGCTTCACACTGATAGGAAGCTATCGTGCGTAAAGGCCTGAGTGC
This sequence comes from Nannobrachium achirus, assembly GCF_963921795.1. Lineage (NCBI taxonomy): Eukaryota > Metazoa > Chordata > Actinopteri > Myctophiformes > Myctophidae > Nannobrachium > Nannobrachium achirus. The sequence goes on from NC_137820.1 coordinate 42,926,888, forward strand.
AAAAGGAATTACTACAATGTTCATGTAATCGCTGAGGATTTCGCCTATATTAATTCATCATGCAAGAAAGCCAGCATTCACTCTCTCTCTCTCTCTCTCTCTCTCTCTCTCTCTCTCTCTCTCTCTCTCACACACACACACACACACACACACACACACACACACACACACACACACACACACACACACACACACACGCGCGTACGTGTGCACACACACGGACACACTCACTCAAACACTCACTCACTCACATGTTTGTATTACTATACTCGCGAGAACATCAACGTTTTATCAGTGCCATTTTTTAATTGCTGACCTGTCGAAATGCTTGCCGGTGTCGTACACCAAAAATATTCGATGTTCAATTTCACAACCTGTTGTGCTGCAATGCGTTGTGAGCTTATAGATCGGCTATTGTGGGTGCGTGACGACGGCATAGCACGACTAAGTAGAAATCAAGCCTATATATAACTCATAAAACAACATTTTTTTCTTTTGAGGACCAAGAAATCAGGACATTTGGCCCTAAGGCTAGGGTTCCACCAAATTAACAGGGGCGAATTGGGTATCCGACGTTGGCGTTGACGTCAGCAGTGGAACACCCTTCACTAATTAAAACGGGAGCGCTCCCAGAGTTGACGTTGATGCGACGCTCGACGCGCCCAGTGGAGCCGGGGGGTAATACAAGTACACACACGCACACACAAACACATGCGTACGCACACACCATCAAAAACGTACAGCATGCAGCATCGGACACGCAACTCCCTCCAGCGTGAAAAGGTCACAGCATAAAACCAAAGTGGCAGACATCATTACCGGTGGAGAAACCCGTCTTCTTGTGACACTTGGTGAACTCGATGTTGAAGTAGGTGACCAGCGCGTGGACATAGTCGTTCCTCTGGATCTGCAGGCAGAAGGCCGAGGTGAAGGACAGCTCCTCGGTCTTCACCGTGTAGATGTCCACCTCCTGCAGGAGGGGAGGAAAACCCTTCTCAAACGGGAGCGTGACATCATTTCGACATAGCATCTTTTCGACTTGCACATCTTTTCGATCTCCAGGTCTGCTACTAAAACGCTAGTTATAAGCTTTTCAGCGAGTTGTGGGATTGACTTCTCACGTTCCCTGACCCGTGCTAACAGTTCTTCCCTTCGAGTTACACTATTGTTCTAAATCTTTATCACAGGATTTTGTAACCCATTTTTTCACCCAGTGCCAATTGCCCAAGGCCCTAAGCTGTAATCCTGGGCTCTGCTCGCGTATCCAGAGGGAAGTATGAGTCACCAGAAACAAGGAAGGCTGTTTTCAATGAACCCAACATGGTTAGAATGCAGTTTGAAGTAGACGATAAAATGACCCTCCCTTTAAGTACAGCACTTGAGTAAACGTACTTAGTTACTTTTCACCACTGGTTTCTGTGACATGACATGCCCCTCAGGTGCAGTCACACGTTTTACGGGGGCATCTGGTACCTGGCTCATCCTGCCCGCCCGCCAGGGCGGTAGTCAGAGGAGAACAGATGGGTACAAATCTCTTCATCCATCTACACTTCACTTCTCATCTTTCATGTGTCAGCAGAGCGGCGGCAGCCAGCAAATCATTGCCGCAGCAGCGTAGGGGGGTCCGGCTCGGCAGAGATCTTTGCTGCGTGGTATAAACACGGTGGTACACATGTGACAGCGTTTTCATGTGCTACGTATCTGTGGGTGGTGTGTGTGTGTGTGTGTGTGTGTGTGTGTGTGTGTGTGTGTGTGTGTGTGTGTGTGTGTGTGTGTGTGTGTGTGTGTGTGTGTGTGTGTATTCCCTGCTTACGGGGGATGACTGGCTATGTTGATGCCAGATGACACTATTTTTCTTTTACTGTGGTAAAAAAATATGCCTCGTGTTTACCGGTGATGAAAAAATAATGATGCATGCACTTCAAAGTCAGCCGTCCTCTGCTGCCGTCTTCAACAAACATCCTTTAAGGACTCCCTGAGCTCTCTGTGTCGCCAACAAACATATAAATATATGAAAATCATAGTCAAACATTTGGCTGTTTGTACCTGTCCTGTATGAGTGAGTGCCAAATAAATCCCTCTTGATTCTTGATTCTACAACTGTCTATACTGCCCTACAAAGCTAGCCTGGCAAGCCAACCTCATACTGTGCATTCACTCACTCGTACCTTCCCACAATATGGACTTTGGGCTATAGGCAGCTTGAAAAGTGGGCGGGAGTACTTGCCTTGACAGACAGACTCCTCTAACCAATCAGCGTAGCAAAACATCTGTCATCACAGTGCAGCCAGTCGTAAGATCGGCAAACAAACACCTATTTTCGGCCGATGAACTCCGCTAGCGCATACTCCTGTTCCTTTTTAATTGTTGTTCCAACTCTTGAAATGACTTCACTTATTGCTTGTTTTATCGTTTCAGTGTTAACTGTTATACTTGTTGCATTGAGGGCAGCCATTGTTGTTTTGAAAATGCCGCAGCATGCATCTACGTCACCATCTACACATGGACTAATCAGGGGAAGCTTTTCACTTGTTGTGCGGACAGCAGTTGAAATGCAGTCAGTGATTGGCCCCGATCATTTTCTCATTTCTCATACTCGGTGCCTATAGGCCAAAGTCCAGACCTGATACTGGGTAAGGAATGAGTGACTGAGCACGTATCAGGGCTGGCTTGCCAGGCTACTACAAAGCCAGAGTGCAGTTACTACGTTTTTGGACACACCAGTTGAAACACTTTTAAACCCATTTGTCAGTCAATCTTTTGTTTGTAGTTACTGCTTACCTTTTTTTAGGATCACTGTTGTAAACTGGTGAATGCTCCAACAGGGGCTCCATAAACACTCAAAAACAAGCTACCCGTATTGCCTACACACAGCCATCATCTCCTTCAGGGACATCTTTAGAACATGGGTCTTCAACAGGGGGTCCTCAGAGTTAATAAAAGGGGTCCTCCAAATCTTTGAGTGATAGAAACTTTTGTTTCTTCTTTTTTATATTAACCACTTGAACCCTAGTGTCCATATTCAGAGAGAACTTTAGGCAAAAATAGCAGATCTACAAGCTCACAACGCCTCGCAGCTTGTAGATCGGCTATTTTCGGCAAAGAGCTTTGGTGTAGAGGGGAAAAGAGTAGACTAAGTACAGAGTGAAAGGTAAAGTGTATTAAGTATTGACGGTTCAAGTGGTCAAATATCTGAAAAGACAAATTTACATGAATCCAAAATACACCGACGATCGTGCTGTCAACCAATGTGGGGATTCCTGCTTCATCTCTCTCTCAACTAAGGGGTCCTTGGCCAGAAAATGTTGAAGACCCCTGCTTTAGAATAACGACAAACCTTCATCAGGCAAGACTTGATAAAGACAAACCTTGCTCAGGCAGTAGCTGACAAAGACTAACCTTGATCAGGCAGGAGTTGGACACCACCTGTTTGGGGTCCACTATGTCCACCAGTGGCTCCTTCATGGCCACGTTACGGATGCACGTCATGTCGAAGCCGTAGACGTTCTCCCACCCTGGCAGACACAAGGTCTTCATGTTAATTTACACAGCATAATCCTCAGTGTTAATCTGACTCTGAGCTTGTTCATACGGTATGTAACCAAATGGACCCTTGTTGATGACTTGTCACAATGGAAACCGGTTTGTGTTATCCTTTTAGCCTTAATGTCTTACTGTACCACTTGCTGTTTACATTCATTTCTTACTTATACATTATTCAATCTATCAAAACCCTTGCGGGTCCATTTGGTTACATTTGAACATGCTCAGGGTTACAAATGGATAAATGAACATGAGGATTTAGGATATATATATGTGTGTGTGTGTGTGTGTGTGTGTGTGCGTGCGTGCGTGCGTGCGTGCGTGCGTGCGTGCGTGCGTGCGTGCGTGTGGAGGGGGGTTAAGCATTTCTGTTGCGACCCATTAGGCCAGGGTAAGAACCATTTGAACAGATCACAAGTTTCCGAGAATGTTGTAGGCCTATTTGCATTTCCCTCTGTCCACAAAACGAAGGCAGTATGGCTTTTGGACCAACACTAATGACCATTAGGATGGTCTCTGCTAACTGGACTTGTTCCAGGATTGCCCAATACCCTCTTCTAAAGGTCATAATAGGCCACCAGATCTGCTTGCCTCACCATTCACCCCAGTCCCATTTAAACGCTAGTGGAAAATGTATTCCTTTTTACGTAAGTAAGTGGCAATACCACAGTCTAGAAATACTCTAGATGCTGGTCTACATACTTTATTTTTTAATATATATTTTTTTTCTAGATTGATATTGATATGCATTTGATGTATTGATTTTTTATGGATTGATGTATATTACCTTGCTTATTGTATTGATGTATTACATTGCTTAAGGTAAATCGCTCTGGATTAAGAGCGTCTGCTAAATGTCTAAATTGTAAATTGTACATGACACCAGGGCCACGGTTCGATCCCCAGGGGTGAGATCTCTGGGTGAGAGTTCTGGGCGAGATGGTTTTATGGTGAGTTTACCGTTTACCTATGGCCAGTGGTTAAGTAAAGAACTAAATGTCTTTACTTAAGTAAAAGTATCAATACTGCAATATAATAATACTCTGTTACAAGTAAAAGTCTGGAATTCAAAATTTACTTGAGTAAAAGTACAAAGGTATTGTCATGAACATGTACTGTACTTAGTACCAAAGGTAAAAGCACAAATTGTTTGAAAATAGCAGATCAACAAGCTCACAACGCGTCGCAATGCGACACATTGTGAGCTTGTAGATCGTCTATTTGTCCACATTGTATAACAGATGCGTGTATATTCTATTCCACATCTAGCTTAAGGCAAGACCCAAATTCAGAGTGAAAATTCTTAACTCAAATCTTTGCTTCTGGGGGTCCCTGGAACAAAATATTTTGAGATGGGGTACCACTCTAATTCGCTCTAAATTTGGGTCTTATCTATTCTGCATCTAGCTTGGGGCCTCAGACCATAGAGTTATAAGAAGAATAGAGAGGACACCAGATATCCCCGCCCGTCCACTTGGATTGAGTTGCTCACCCAGCGCATGAGGCGTTTTCACCCCTTCTTCCGCGTAGTAAAACGTGACGTAGTGGGGCCTATGTGACGCGTTTTGCGTCATAGTTTGTGTTCATGGACGCACTGGGTCTCCAATTCATGAACGAGCACTTCCGGTATGAACACGCAGTCAATACAAAGAAGCCTAGATGCGCGTTCATGTTTCTGGCCCCAACTGCAGTAAACGGCCACCAAGTCCATGGCGCTTCAGAGCTCCTCCAAGGTTCTGGGGGCTTGCCTCAGACCCAGTGGCAAACACCAGGTCGCGTCACTTTAAGACTTCACTGCAGGGGAGAGTTGACGCCCACTAACTTCCCTCACATAAAGCAAGGCCAGTGTGAGAGCAGGAAGATACATTTGTTTGGAAGCCGCATAGCCAGGTAAATGTTTATTTGAATGCAACTTTACACATTGTTGAAGCAATGTTGTTGAAATATGCTGAATCAGTTAAATGGATTGGTTTACATTTGTTATTTAAAGGAATTGAATAATTGAAATGCTGCATTATAATTTAACTTTTTATGTTCAGACTTGACCATGACCTGGAAGGGTGGTACTTATACTGTAATTGAAGTACTTTGCGTTGCCGTCTGATTCACTATGTGTCAATTCAAATGTCTCTGTGATACAGAAGATGTATGGGGGGTTGTGTGAGCGGGACGTCTTTGGACTGACCTGGCATAACTCAAAGTCTCACCCCGTTTTGGTCCAGTAAGAAAAAACATGCACTGAATCGGGGGTTGGTGGTGCTGAGACTGAGAGGGTGGCTTTTGACTTGTGAAATTGATGATCACTGCCCTCAGCAAAATGCCTTAGGTGAAGTTCAAACGCGCACGCACGCGTGTGTGATACTGATGTTGTTCTATGTTGATGGTTTGTTACATGGAAACGTAGTCCAGGTTAAAGCCACCCTTGGGGAAGGCCAGATGAACACAAAGTGCTCCTGAGAAGTATCAAACCCCTCCTCTGTCTGATGGGTAAGAACACACACACACGCACACACACACACACACACACACACACACACACACACACACACACACACACACACACACACACACACACACACACACACACCAATGAACTCACAATGTATTTTGAAGTCTTTATACTGCCTGTCTTCAATGGCCACCACATACAGAGCCGCGCGGTCTGGAAACATTAATCCGCCTGGTTTCTGTTTCGACAAATGAGAGAGGCAGCCCAGTGTGTAATTGTGCTCATAAAACATCTACTGTGCAATAACCGCATACATACATGATGTGTCATTTCTCATCTGGGTGACTTGTGAGACAAACCACATGCGAGTTCAAGCTGTGGCCATCTTGTTACCCACACAACAGAACCCTGAGTGTAAGAGTAATTATTTTTTACACTTTCACAATTAAATTAATTCTTGAGTAAGCAAGTAACCCTGAAGCATGCTATGATTGTGGGTGAAATGAAATTACATACACTGCTTTACTCCATAAAATGTCAATGCAATATTGTGAGAGACACACACACAAACACACACACACATACCAGCCATTTGTCCCTGGCAAAGATAACTGTGTTGAGCATGGATTCGTAGAAGAGACAGTAACCCATCCACTCCGATATGATGATGTCAACTTTCTCTACTGGAAGTTCCACCTCCTCCACCTTGCCTCTGAAGATGGTGATCACTGCAACACACCAGAACAATGCCTTCAACAATGCAGTCCTAAAAATCTGCGATTTGTCAAACAGTGTGAAAGGAGACCTGTGTTTCATAAAACAATTATGCACAATATGTAGAATTATGATGTGTTAATGAAATATCGGACATCATTAGGATTTTCTGGAAGACTGAACATGTATTGTATTGCTAATTCGACTACTTAAAATACTCATCAATCTTAAAGCAATGACTAACCAGAAATAGGCCATCTACAAGCTTATGCAAGCTAACACTTTGCAGTGTGACGTGTTGTAAGCTTTTACAGTAGATAGCTTATTTTCGGTGCATGACTGTACATGACATCCTAACCTGACTTCTAGCTAAATGACTGAAATCAGTCGTGGTGGCTGAGAACTTTAATCTGTGCAAGTGCCACCTCCACGTGTTCATGTTTACCACAAATTCACTTCTTTAATGCATATTTTCCCCATTTCTGAATATTGTTTGCAGATTAATCCATGCCCGTCCATCTACTGTACATGAGACACGTCAATACAATAAGCAAGGTAATACATCAACATACAGTATATACATCAAATGCATGGAAGCAGCTGCAGCTGCAGCCACATACTGTAGCTGTGCTGTTGAGCAGCCTGCACCGCTCATTCAAACTGGGTTTGATTTTCTAAAATGATTAGTGGAATATATGCAGCTCAAACAATCATTTACTCATTCAAAATATACAGGGAATATTGTATATGTATGCCTTTTAATAGGGCAGTTAGAGCCATCTTGCCCCTTTTTCATCAAAGCACCAGGAAAAAAGCATGTACAGACTACAGAGCACACTTGCACAGGGCTTGTCTACACACTTGCAGGATGTGCTAAGTTACTGGACTGTAAATCTGTTATTATTATGTAATTATGTATTATGAGCTCCACAATGACATTTGTGTGTATTGCCATAGTGAGCCCGATGACACATTTGTGTAAACGGAACACTGGACCGCTGGCACTTTATGAATTTCAGTGGTGTAAAGTAACTATATTGATTTACTTAAGTACTGTAGTTTTTGAGGTATTTCTACTTTACTTGAGCATTTCCAATTTTCAGTTTACTTCTACTCCACTACATCTCAGGGGCAAATATTGTACTTGTACTCACTATATTTATTTGAAAACTTTAGTTACTTTGTAGATTTTGTTTATTATAACAAAACATACATTAACCACTTCGACCCCATTTACATTTCAGGCATTTAAAATAACCGATCTACAAGCTCACAATGCGTCACATTGTGATACACATTTTTATACATTTTAAAAATTGAAATGGGACCTTCTGTGTAATAAGTACTTTTACTTTTGGTACTTTAAGTATATTTGATGCCAATACTTTTGTACTTTTACTCAAGTAAACTTTGAATTCCGGGCCTTTTGTAAAAAATCTGAGTACTTTTGACACAACTGATGAACGTATACTGCAACTACAGCTCCACATCCATCTGGGCTCAGCTGCATGCAGCACGCACAATGCACCCCATAGGCTGTTGATGTACTGTATGTGCATGCGTGCATGAAAATGCAGCTACTGTACATGTATGCCTGCTGTAGTTGTTATGAAATCAGACCAGCTGGGATCTGTACAGTATAGGAGCAGCCCCTCGCCCCCATCGGAGATAGACCTTTTTTTTTTGCAGGTCATTATAGGCAGAGCATTTTCAAAAATCATTTTGAAACCCTAACCCTAACCCTCGAACTCCCTTCAGTTCGACCACCAAAACCTAACCCTAACCCTAACCTCAGTAAAACTATGCCTAAACCTAACCCTAACCCTAACCTCAGTAAAACTATGCCTAAACCTAACCTTAATCCTAACCCTAACCCTAACCACAGTAAAACTAACGCTGGTGAACGCAAACCTGGTGAATTTTAACCTGTTCGGACCAACAGCAGTTCGAACCATGGGGCAGTCCCTGTATATATTAATATTTGCGAGTAATATAATTGCCTCTGAGATGTAATGGAGAAGTATAAGTTATGAAAAAATGTAAGTACTAATGTAAATAATGACCTCCAAATAAAAGTACAGTACTTGAATAAATGTAGGCTACTTAGTTACTTTCCGCCACTGCTTGCCAATATGGTTACAGGCTATACTGTTCCTGGTTAGCATGACATATGACCCCTGTTAAGGCAGACTGCTTTCTATTGTACCTGACACACCACAGAAAACATCCTATTGACGCTCCATTCAATTTCAGCCGGCATACTTGATTATGCATGAGCTTACAGATATGAATTTTGCTGACAACGTGTTAGCCCACGCCCTACAGTATATTGTATAAGTAGTTATTATTTGGTAGATGCCCTGGCAGTGGGGGAGGCACTCAGTCAATTTGTTTTCAAATTTGCATGGATGTTATTGCAAAAACCTACACTTGTGGACACGGTTCGCGTGAGTTGCAAAAAAAGAACACAAGCTTTTACAGCGGGAGGTTTGTGACTTGAAGAGTCCTCAGTGTTAATTTAACTGTGTGCTGTGTGTGACACTTTCTGCTATTCCTCTTCCCAACCTTCCCTCTATAGCAGTGGTTCTCAACCTTTTCAGGCCGCGACCCTCCAAAATAATCAGACATTGAGGCACTGCGACGAGTTGTGAGCTTGGAGGTCTGCTATTTTCGATATTTTCACCAAAAGGCCCTTTTATAAATGTCAGCCCCTGCCTCTCTAACATTCTCTGCACGTCCTTGACCACCACAGTAAAATGTGTTGAATGAACTCTCCGCCCAGAGTTAGATTAACACTGAGGATGTGACTGTGTGAGTGTGTGTGACCATGCTGCAGTTCTTACCACTGTCCAGATGGTTGGACTTAATGATCCTCTCGGAGTACTCTGATATACTGGAACACTCAATCTGGAAAGAGCAAACACAGCCACCATGCAAATGTCAGTCAGACACGAAGCACCATCTGACGGTGTCGCACGCTGAATATGACTATATGGCTATTGAAGCATTTAGCACTAGAACACAGCATTCAACATGCTGACCTGATGTTTACGGTTAAGGTTGGTGCCGATGGCCGAGTGGTTAGGGCACGTACCGCATGGGTTCTGATAACTGACAGTGAGTTGAGTTCCCGGTTCAATGGCCGCAAGGACCTTTTCTCATTTTTCTGCATGTACTCCCCAACTCTATCTCCCTGTTTCCTGTCTCGCTTGTAAATATATCAATAAAGGCAAGTACTAACCGAAAAAAAGTTTACATTTAGTTGTAGAGACACTTTTTCCTCTATTATGACAATGCCTAAAGTTAGGTGTGGCGCTGCTTTCTTTTTAGTCCTTTTTAGCTGCTACCACACACTGACTGGCATACTGTGTACAGATGCTTGCAACTAAGGAAAAAAGAAACCAAGGCACTCTTTTGGTGAAAAAAGGTCTTTATTGAATTGGCTAGTTCATAACAGAAGAAAAATAAAAAATCACACGTGTGTGTGTGTGTGTGTGTGTGTGTGTGTGTGTGTGTGTGTGTGTGTGTGTGTGTGTGTGTGTGTGTGTGTGTGTGTGTGTGTGTGTGTGTGTGTGTGTGTGTGTGTGTGTGTGTGTGTGTGTGTGTGTGTGTGTGTGTGTGTGTGTCTGCAGCGCCCCTCCCTTAACATGTGTGGTCAGAAAAGGTTACTGCAGGCTACAGACAGACAGACAGACACAGAGACAGACAGACAGACCCACACACACGGCCACGTATAGGAACGCTGTGACCACCGCTCAAAAAACAGGGATAACCCACGCATAGCGACCCAGCATGGCCTTCTTCAGTGTGTTCAATTTACAGATGCTATTTATACCTGCCGTATCACTAATTGTTGTAAATGTTACTATGCTGCAATGTTGAGAAGCAGAGCAAGCCAAAGGTACATTTTACTCTTACTGTGTGTACCTGCAAACAAGATGTAACGATAAAGAACCCTAAACGCCTTCATGTCATGTCACACTAACATCACTGTCAAGGTGTTCCTGCTCTTGTCTGACTGATCTACTGTAGGTCCAGAGCCTTCTAATAGTCAGGGAATATTAATAAAACCTGGGAATAAGTTCCTTACCAAATAATTTCTTCACCAATGTGTTTGTAAAGGTGTCTAGTAACATATCTAACAAAGATTGAAATTCAACATCCCTAGGAGAATCTTTGACAGCTAGGGTAATTCTGGGTCTCATTAACTTACTATACACTATACTATAAAAGAAGAAATGGCTCCCAAAATGGAGAAATGTAGGACACACATACTAACCAGTTGAAGGCTATAACATCCCTTGAGTTCATTTCCCTGGCTGATATTGCCATCAGATGAATTAGGTTCAATCTATAACATGGACTATAAACCTTAATTGTGTAAACAACAGACGGACTGAGGATTAAGATTATGATTTGTATTACATTTCATATCTGTATTACATTTTTAATATTCAGGCAATAGACTTAGAAGGCATTCTTATTCAGAGCAACAAGTGCCATGTAGTCCAGTCAATCAACAGCAAGATATGTGGTCAAGAAATGAGGTAGCTAAGTGTGTGCTACAAAGTAAATACTGTAAGAGACCAAGTAAACATCGATTACAAAATTCTAAATAACATACTTCTGTGGACACCATACCTGATCTAAACAACATAACTAGCATCTATCTAGTGATGCCTTAGGGCTACAAGAGACATTATTTTCCCAGCGATTATTCTATACTTTCTTGATTAATCGAATAATCTTGAAGCAGCCTTTTTTAATTTATTTGTTTTTTTTTAATATAAATTGATCATATTTTTAACAATCAACTAATTGATTAGTCTGATTAACCAATTTACAATTTATCCAGAGTGCCTTACAAGTGGATAGCTACTAATCCCTGTCACTTAATCATGTCATTAAATACACCACAGCCCGGTAAACACAAAGGAGGGAGCGCACGCCTGGGTTGATGAGGTGATGACCACCGCAGATAATAATGTTTGACACGAATGAGGCCCCACAGCTCTAAGCAGCGATGCAAAGTATGTATTAAATAGAAGCAAGCAGCGTTTCGACTGTGACAGTCTTCCTCAGGGTTTAACAGACACTGAAAACATACATTGTGCTATAGAGTGCTGTATAGCTGTTATTTTTGACAAAGAGACTTGGTTTAGTTTACAAAGAAGTAGTGTTTCGTCTACACATTGGCCTACTGTGGGTCGGTCATGCTCCTCTCTGTTGATGCAGCACATAACCCAAACTTGCTGCCCAATTTGTGTTTAGACTAAGGTAAAACTTTGTAAAAGTCTTTGTAAAAGTTACATTGTTGAAGATGCATTTGGGCTGTTGAGTCACACTCCCTGAACTGAATTTCTCCTTTGATCATTTCATTTTACTTGGTAGTTTAGCACCATCTCTGTATGCCCTTTTATCTCCATCTTTCCTATTATCTCTTTCTCCCCCCGACAAACTTCCCACAATGACTCAGCGTAAAATGAGCGCGCAACGTGAGATGTCACATAGGCTCATCTTCTCTCTCTTTATTAAATTCAGCTCCAGTAACACTCTATCCCACATGTCTCTCCTCCGCAGTCATCTCGACATATTTTGTTATCTGTTCACACTCACTGAAACATTGAAACATTGCCATCCGTCTGTCGGTCCAGGAGTTTTGATTTGTCCCTGACCTGTGACTGGACTAGGTTCTGGTTCTAGGTTCATTAGCCAATATATGAGCTTTGTCTGCCATAAACCGTTTGCCTGATGAAGATCTATAAGGTCGAAACATTAGGAGCTATAACTCCCTCTCTTTACTTTCTCCTACCGCCTCTGTTCTTTCCATATCGCTGTTGTCCAAAAGCGTTTGTTTTGTATTTATCATTTTTAAAATGATTTAAACTAGACGTTAAATAAATAATATATAAATAGCCGATCTACAAGCACACAACGCCTCACGGTTATTTTCACTAGTTTTGTGCGACAGTCTTGTGTGATAAAGCAGGGCTTTACATAACATAACATTGAAATTTGGAGATACAAGGTTTCCGTCTGACAGTGACGATATTCTCTGCCTCCCACGTGGAGCGTCTATCTATGCAGAGCCCGGGGAGCGCAGCCAGCAAGTTCACTGCACTGCTCATATCACTGATTTATTGAACTGTCTGTAATAATGGAGCTTATAATACAATAAAGGCTGCTATTCATCAACATCAACTCAACAACATTTCTCGGGGAATAGCCTTCGTAACAGAAACGGTAAGCGGAGAGACGGCAGGGGATTATCTGTCGATACCCAACTCTAAAAGTGTCTAATAGGGCTGCAGGTATATAGATTTCCACTTCGGCGTTAACACTGTGTTCCACTCCGCAGGTAAATGTGTTTGCCAGGGAGAGCTCTGTAAGGCGCCCATCTGGTCCCCATCAGTTCTTTAATGAACTGTGGGTGCTCTGGATATAAAGGGCTAAGCCAGGCTATAGGATCTAGTGTTGATTTCGTTGAGTAAAACTGTGATGAAAAATGTTCGTCAGCTAACTTTTTACTGCAGAAAACTAAATAAAAACTAGACTAAAACTAAGCTATGATGACTAAAACTAAGACTAAATATATTGACAATTTCATCAACAAATAAAACCTAGACTAAAATGATAGGGATGGACTAGTGGAGAAGAGATCCAGTAGAACTAAAAGACAAGTTGTTTATTGTTTGGTTGCGCTCGGTTGTTCACAACGCAAAGCTCACAACGCGTCATGCGGCAACGTGTTGTGAGTTGAATATCTTATTATATTTTATAAAACTAAAACATTTCAGATGACTAAAATATGGTATTTTATTCAAATGACCATGACTAAAACTAAATCTAAATGTGCTGTCAATTCAACACCAGCTGTGCACTTGCACTTTTTACCTTTTCCATTTCATTGTCACCCATGGACAGAATAAAGACCGTGACAATTCCAAGTAGCCTACAAGTCGACACACACACACACACACACACACACACACACACACACACACACACACACACACACACACACACACACACATACACACACACACCTCTTACATCTTTCAGTGTCATTTTAGTTGTTACTATATGTTGTCAGTTTCGGGCAGAAACCTTGTACAAAATGGTATGTTCTTTTGTAAATTAAAGCCCTAGCTACTTCATTATACAAGTGTGTTGCACAAAAGTAGTGAAAATAGAAGATGAACAAGCAACGCCTCAACGCCAGGCTATTTTCACTATTTTCATTCAAAGAAGGGAACGGTTTCAGATATGAAAGGTTTCCATCCAACAATATACCGTATAGTAACATGATTTTAAAAAATATATAATTTGAATGAAAATATAGGTTTTTTTAGAAAACCCAGGTTAGGATCTAAAAGGTGTTTTTTTAAACCAGCCTCTAGTCTTGATAACGGTTTAAGAATTGATTACATGACTTTGAGATGGACAGGTGATCGAAAGTGACATAATCCTGTATATTACTTCTGACGCAATGCTAGGAAAGACCCTCTGCTCTCTGCAGAAAGTCATGTTGCTGCCATGGAGCAGAGTTGCTGCATGTGATTATGCCCCTTTGCATGTGCATCCCCCATGCTTCCACCTACTATGGCTAGAACCTGTCAACCCTGGAGCATGCCTTCTCTCCATTGCCCCATTAGTGAAAAGCTGGTCGGTTGGCTGTTGGCGGCGCCCGTAGCCTTCTGTCTGTTTGTCCGTCATCTCCCTGCGCAAGACAGACTGACGCATCTGCTCTCCATTAATTGGCTTGCATGAGTAATGCTGCATTCACACTACAGATATATAGTTGAACGTTTAGCTTGGTAATTCAATGTAATCTCAATGGAAACCAGCTTTAAAGCTTTCAAAGCTTCGTTCTGTGTGTGTGCTGCATCTTTAAAGCTGGTTTCCATTGAGATTACATTGAATTACCAAGCAAAACGTTCAACTATATATCTGTAGTGTGAATGAGGCATTAGAGTATGAACCAAAACATGCAATGCAAGATGCCTGTGTGCGTGCGTGCGCGGGTTTGTGAGTGAGAGAGAGTATATCTATGCAAGCGCACGCTCTGGGTTAATACTGTGTTGCATTTGTGGTATCTCATCGGCCTGCCAACAGCAATTCTCAGTGTAATTCGTAATGAGTGCTCATCTTCATTCAGTACTAGCTTTACAGCGTCCAGCTATAATCGTACTGCATGTCCCTTCACACTGTGCCTTATCAGCTTTCACAACGCCAGGCATGTGTCAAGTCGTTTCTCAAACTTTTACATTACAAGGTCTCCCCTTAATTAAAAGACAACTTGTTTTTTTACAACAAGGGTTCATATTTTAGATAGTCATTAGAGAAAAGAAAAGATGAGCGTTAAAATGTTTTCATTTTCATTCATTAAGGGGGCACGGTGGCGCAGTGGTTAGCGCTTCGCCTCACAGCTAGAAGGTCCTGGGTTCGATTCCCGCCGGGGGACGATGTGGGCGCTGGCGGCGTGTTCCTCCTCCGCGTCATCAGCGCCCACACCCTAGGTGGGGTTGGCGATAGGGCCTTTCTGTGTGGAGTTTGCATGTTCTCCCCGTGTCTCCTAGGGTTGATACCCTCACAAAAACATGCACGTAATCCTGGTCTCAATAATGCCTCCCCCTGGCCAGCCGGGGCGCCTGATGGAGGGGAAAGGAACTGGTTGGAATAACGTGTTCCTTCCACGCGCTACGTCCAAACCAGGGAAATCTCCACTGTCAGGTGAAAAGAAACAACTTGGACTCCTCATGCATAGAAGGAAGCATGAGGTCAGTCCGTTGTCTCCCCAGGCGCGGCAGAGGGAGAGCAGAGCCCAGGATTACATAGGCAATTAGCACTGGGTGAAAAAATGGGTTACAAAATTGTGGGATAAAAATTATAGAAATAAAAATGTTTTCATTTACTTGTTGAAAAGGAAAGATGAGTGTTAAAATGTTTTCATTTACTTGTTTCTATCGTTTTAGTGATTTTAACAATCTTGGTTTGCATGGATGCCCCCAGTTTGGGGCATAAATACAAGTGGCTAAAAATGTCTTTTTAGACACAATAAGCCCATTCCCAAGATGCATCGCAATCTTTCATGGGCAGATGTGACTTATGGGGGCAGGTGTAAATGGTAACAAAAGAATTGGTGGCTTATTGTGTCTAAAAATACATATTTAGCCACTTGTACGCATGCCCCCACCCACTGAAATCAAAATACTAAAATCGCTAAAACAATAGAAAGCAGTAAATTAAAACATTTTAACACTCATCTTTTCTTTTCTCTAATTACAATCTAAAATATGAACCATTGTTGTAAAAAAACAAAGTTGTCCTTTAACTCTGACAGTATACAAATGGAACCAAATGGACCCGTTAGGGTCCATTTGGTTCCATTTGTATACTGTCAGAGTTACAGACTTGTATGGGTCAATTTAGACCCCCATAAAAGAACCCACAAAGTCCCTGGAATCCACTTTGAGAACCATTGCTATAGAGTCCCACTCTGGCTTGGACACTATTCTCCCAACATGGCAGTAAAACACTGAGGTGGAATTGCCGAGTATAGGTTCAAGTTTCAAGGTCAGGGATTATCCTTCCGCTTTGACACCGCGAACGACGCTTTTGGATTCTATCAGCACCAGAGAAGTCTTTATGGTACTTTATGGGTATTTCAGTGGAGTGTTAGTATCATAGCTTTTATATAGGACTATGTCAGGACCCACACTGACAGAATGATGTTCTACTGGAGAGACTTGGACCAAGGCCCGGAGCTCTTAGCTCTCGGGCCAAGTATCTCATGTGGAGAAGTTTCAGCACCGGGTCTGTGACTCACACTGTGTGATTCCAGAGAGAGAGAGAGAAACCACCTCTGGCAATTCAATGCTAATCATTTTCCAAAGTGAAGAGTTGACGACGCGCAGAAATAGAGCTCCACCTGGTTATCGCATGAAGCCACTGGTCCGTACCCGGCACACACACACACTGTGCATGGCGGATATGAACCCTGTGTGGAGAATCACTTCATGCTCCACAACACAGCATCTGAGGGAGCTCAGAAATAGCAAGGGTTTAACCTGTCCACCCAGCCTGAGAGGACACACTCCTTTACCTCCCAGCTGTCTGTCAAACCAGGTGTGACTCAAGGCTGTAATGTCGTTGTTGTCACGGGGAAACCTTGTATGTCCAAAACCGTACACTTTGTGTTTATCATTTTAAAAATGATTTAAACTTGTGAAAATAGCCGAACTTACGAGCACACAACGCCTTGTGAGGCGTTGTGTGCTTGTATCGGCTATTTTCAATTACACAGTCCAGTCGCTTTCGTTCAAATTAGGAAAACTATACATTTTTGGAAACAGAGTATAACAAATCAGAAAATCCATGATTCCATTTGCAAAATCCCTGGGGGAATTTTTGACAGCTGATGAAAATGTTGGTCCCATTAACTTTACTATACAGGAAACGGATACAAAAAATAAATCTGTTTTAAGTAGCATGTGAGGGGTCAAACTAGGGGTTTTTCATGATTCTGAATCCATTGCAAGCATTTTTTTTGCATGAAAAACATTCCTTGGGCTAAAAACAGAAGATGACTCATCACTAAACCATAGTTTTGTGGGGCCGTTTGTAGCCCAAGGAATGTTTTATATAATAATATAAATCTTACATAAATATACATCTAACATAATAGCATACATAAAAATTGATAACTACATTTTGCCATATTAAATATTAAACATATCCGATATTATTTTTATTTTATTTTATACAGATTTATTCTTTTGTACATTGTGTGTTGATTTTGCACATGGCTGTTTTATATTTGGATTATTTCCATTGGACGAGCATTATATTTTAGACATTTCAATTATGTTCTGATTGTTTAAACAATAAATCAGGTCATATGAAAAACGTGAACAGCCTTTTCACCAGATAGTTTACTCTTAATCAAATACTTATTTGGATAACTACTTTTACTTCTACTTGAACCATTACTATTTTAACCCATTTAGACCTAAGGCCGATTCTAAAAACGCCTTTTAAGTTTTCTGAAAAACTTCAAATATTTATTCAAAAATGAAAATAAAAAAAAACATATGTTGCTATACTGTACATAGCAACAACAACACACAAAGGTGTTACATTTATCTACATTAAGTACAGTTTTTGGCTACTCTACCTGTGGCACTGATATGCATAATTTATGCCAGTGGTTCTCAAAGTGGATTCCTGGGATTTGTGGGTTCCTTTAGAACCCATACAAGTGACTAAGTCTGTAACTCTGACAAGGTTCCATTTGTAAACTGTCAGAGTTAAGGGGAGACCTTGAAATGTAAAAGTTTGAGAAACACTGATTTATGCAACACGTTGTAGATCAGCTATTTTCAGCACACATCGCCATTGTGTGACAAAGTATGAATGGGGCTATTACACGGACATGTGCATCCATGTCAAGCAGATCTACAAGCTCACAACGTGTTGTAGGATAGGATACAATAGCAGAACAATAATAATACATTGACACATAACTTAGTCAGACATAATCACAGTATTTGAGCTTAGCCAAACTGATCAAAGGTGGAGGCTTGGGTGGAAAAGGCAGCTAGCAGCGAGTGTCTGAGAAAACAAGCCGTATTTAAAGGAGCCTTCCCTATTGAGTGAGAGCTTTGATTGGAGTATGGCAGTGTGACGTAATGACCAGCAGATATGTGAATGAGGAATGAGAACAGAGCTGACTACAGCTGGGTGGGGCAAGGCTCTTATGTCCTGCATAAACTAACGCTGAAGCTTCAATTATAGGCTATTCGAAAAAATTAAGAAAAAAGCCTAAGTATCTGCTATTTTTGAAAAATGTGATTACTTTTGTACTTTGGTACTGTAAGTATACTTGGTATTGTTATGTTTACTTAAGTGCTTCTTCCATCACTTCTGTCTGTCTGTCTGTCTGTCTGTCTGTCTGTCTGTCTCTGTCTGTCTGTCTTACCCCGTACACGTGCTTGGCGCCCGCCTTGGCGGCGAACATGGCCAGGATGCCAGTGCCGCTGCCCACGTCCAGCACTATCTTGTCCTTGAAGGCGTGCTTGTTGTGATACATGGAGTTCCTGTAGGTCAGCGTCCTCACCTCGTCCTTCAGCATCTCCTGTTGGGTCAACAGTGACAAATGGTTTTGTTTAGCTTTGTTTTGTTTCGTTTTTCACAGTCCTCTTCCACAGACAATGGGTTTGTAGTGACATTATATCTTCCATCTCAGGCTCTGTGTGGAGTTACATCTGGTATGAGGTCTCTTTTTACCACTTAAAACCCTACCATCTTTGTTCTGGGGGCTAACATTAGCAAAAATAAATCTACAAGCTGACATCGCGTCGTGTTGTGCCGGCATTGTGAGCTTGCAGAACGGGAACGATGTTACTCTAGTCTAGAGCAGTATGGTTCTAAACCTATTCAGGCCGTGACCCCCAAAATAATCATATTTGAAGTGGGGAGTTGAGGCATTAATTACATTTAGTTTGATCTCTCGAGACAGCCTCAGAGAACGCTACGCTACTGAGAGAGACAGACCGATAGGTGTCGCCCTTTCTTCTTTGACGATGGGTTCCCAGATTGCATTTAGTTTGACTTGAGGCGTTGTGAGCTTTTAGATCTGCTATTTTCAAAATGTTATTTTTTTACATTATTTTAATAATTTTGCCAATGTCTGACCAGTTCTTATATTATTTGCTGGTTTCCTTTGATGCAGTAATGGTCTTTTTCTTTTTTAAGTAGGTCTTTAAAGTCTTAAAAGTCACTGTCATCTGGGACCAAAGTCATTGTCACCACCCCCCCATGGCGTTGTGTGCTTGTAGATCGGCTATTTTCACTGTTTTAAGTCTGTTTTAAAATAATAATAAAAGGTTTTTTGACATACAAGGTTTCCACCCCGCAGCCCGTGTACTCAGTACAAGCTCACAACAGGTTGCAACAAGCTTTTAGGTCAGCTATTTTCACTGAATGTTGGTTTCCGCTATAGGGTTTAAGTGGTTAAAATTGCCTCATTCGCTCACTCCACACACAAAGAGTGATAGATGATAATGTCACTACACCTCACAGATACAACACCAGCTCGGTTATTTAATGGATAACCTGAAATAATGGAAGTTGAATGGCACTTTAGTCTTTGCGCTTTTCCCATATTGGCAGCCCCGGAAATATGCTTTTAGCCAGGAACCCAGCTCTTTGTTCTAAAGATGGTTTCTCTACCCCTGAGCCACTGCCGCCCAAAGGTTGAGAAATACTGTTCTCTATGAATAGTCTGGACACGGCCAGGGAATATGGTAGCATGGCATGGCCAGACAAATATCACTGTATAGATATTAGTCTGGAATCTCTGTATGGAACGGTAGGTTCCGTACGGAACCATTGTTTACTTAGATATGGAAGGATGACCTCCCACTTGGGTAATGACGCCCCCTGGCGATCATTCAGAGAAACTACTTCAGCTCCCGTACTAACGTAGGTAGGAAGGGCCTGTCACTCAAACCGGAGTGACCCGCCTCCAGGCTATATAAACCCCCGGAGGCGGAAGTAACATCCTCTTAATACCACTCTCTGCCACATTCAGTGAAACAGAGGGGCATTACGTGGGAGGTCATCCTTCCATATCTAAGTAAACAATGGTTCCGTACGGAACCTACCGTTTACTGTCAATATTCCAGGATGACCTCCCACTTGGGATTCTTAAACTCCCCTCTAAGCCACAACCTACTCTCATACCCCCACACACCCCTCATACGGGTGAGCACAGCCCAAACGGGCGTGACCCATCACCCAGAGGGTCCCAGGCCCACCGGACCTGGGTGTGAAGGCATGAGAAAATAAAGAGAGACCCTGACAGACCGAGGTCCGCCTCATTCAACTAAATGAAAAGGACAAGTCCGCCTTATAAGTAAGACACACTATATAAGGAAAACACAGGGTCCCCCCAAAGTACCCCAGGTGGCTACATGCCCACCTGTGGGAGGGGAAGATCCGACTCCTCTATGACGTAGAGGAGGCAACTGCACCCAGAACCGAATGCGCTAGCGAAGAGGATTCGATATCCAGGTGATAGTAGGCTGCAAAGGTAGAAGGCGAAGACCAATTCGCCGAAACACAAATCTCCTGAACGGAGACTCCCTTTGCCAGTGCCCACGAAGTAGCCACACCTCTAGTGCTATGGGCTTTAAGTGCCGCCGGCACTTCCACACCCGCACTAGAGTAAGCCAGCCTAATAGCATCCACAATCCATCTCGAAAGAGTGGGTCTAGACACCGGCTTTCTGACAAGAACATTGCCCATTTCTACAAAGAGCTGAGAAGAAGCTCTAGAACCAGCAGTCCTGTCACAGTAGGCCTTCAATGCCCTGACAGGACAAAGGCAATTCAGCCGTTCATCCTCCACCGAGACAAACGGAGGAGGATGAAAAGCCAGAAGAACAACAGGCTCCTTAGGAACCACCATGTTCTTAGGAACAAACTTAAGGTGAGGCTTGAGCAACACCTTGAGATCATTGTTCATAAACTGCATGCACTCCGCAGACACCGAGAGAGCTTGCAGGTCACCAACTCTTTTAGCCGTAGCCAAAGCCAGCAAAAGAGCCGTCTTGAAACTCAAAAGTTTCAAAGGCATCCCTACAAGCGGCTCAAAGGGAGCCCGACATAGGCCCCCTAGAACCACCTGCAGATCCCAAACTGGGAACAAAGACCTAGTCACCGGCCTCAAACGTTCAACTCCTTGCATGAACTTGATGACCTCCGGGACTTTAGAAGGTGCCTTGCCCGCCACCCCCAGGTGACAGGCATTAATAGCCGCCAAATACCCCCTAAGGGTAGAAAATGCTAGACCACTTCTCAAGCGGTTCTGCATAAATTCCAGAATTTCCTGGGCTGACGCCACATGAGCCACCACAGGTGGAACACGCGACTCACACCAGTCCTCAAAGGCATTCCACCTTCCATCATAAGACGCCCTCGTAGAGGGCGCCTTAGCACTCTGAATGGTATCAACCACTTCAGAAGAAAAACCGGCTGCCAGCAGGTTTAACCTTTCACGTGCCAAACCCACAGGTCTAGGACCTGCAGGTCTTGGTGGAAGATCTCCCCCCTGGCCTGACTCAACAGGTCCCTGCACCGAGGCAGCTGCCAACCCGGTTCGCAAAGGAGAGGGGCGATCGCCGATCTCCACGTGCCCTTGTAGGGGGCCACCAGGAGCATCTCCAGACCGAACCTCCTGACTCTCTCCAGAGTGGGTCGGATTAAGTCGAAGGGGGGAAACGCGTACAGTAGACCTCTCGGCCACGTGTGCGCTAAGGCGTCCAACCCCAAGGGAGGACTGCCCTTCACCGCGAAGAACAACGGACACTTCGTATTCTCCGCTGACGCAAACAGGTCCGCCACTGGCTGACCAAACTTGCGAAAAATCTGGCTCACCACCCTGGGGTGGAGAGACCAATCCTCGTAGCGAGGACCTCCCCTGGACAGGAGATCTGCTCCGCTGTTGAGGAGACCTGGGACGTGTGAGGCCCTGATCGACTTGAGGCGCGACAAGCACCAAACCGTCAATTCTCGAGCCAGACGGTCCAGTGGCAACGACGACAGGCCCCCCTGTTTGTTGACATAAAACATGGCCGTCGTATTGTCTGTCCTGACCAGGACGTGACAATGCAAAATCCAAGGCTCGAAATGCTTGAGCGCCAGGAGTATAGCCATCAACTCCAAATAGTTGATGTGACGACCCCTCATCTCCAGAGGCCAAAGCCCCTGCGCTGTGCGCCCCTCGAAAGTGGCTCCCCATCCACTGAGACTGGCGTCTGTCGTGATCGACTTGTGGGAAACCACCTCGCCAATCGAGACTCCGCTGGTGAGGAATCCCTCCACCAGCCACGGAGACAGGGCGATCGCGCAGGAAGGGGAAACCGTAACCTTCTTGTACTTCAAGGAGGGCGGGATCCCGAGGGATAACATCCATCTTTGAAAAGGTCTCATATGAAACCTGCCCAAACGCAACAGATGTACTGCGGAAGCCATCATT
Source organism: Nannobrachium achirus (assembly GCF_963921795.1). Classification (NCBI taxonomy): domain Eukaryota; kingdom Metazoa; phylum Chordata; class Actinopteri; order Myctophiformes; family Myctophidae; genus Nannobrachium; species Nannobrachium achirus. The sequence continues at coordinate 42,949,635 of NC_137820.1, forward strand.
CCCGTCAGTACCATGCAACTCCTGTAAGTGACCTCCTGGCCCACTTGAAAGGAGTCGAGACATTCCCGAAACCTGTCCACCCTCTCCTCTGAGAGACGGGCCGACATGTCGGATGAGTCCAGAAGGACCCCAATGAATGTAAGACGACTTGCTGGAGTCAGCATGCTCTTGCCGTGGTTGACTATGAAACCTAAGGCCTTCAGGTGAGCCAAAACCACTTGTGTGTGACGCGCCACTTCGTGGGCGGAGCTCGCTGAAATCATCCAATCGTCGATGTACGTCGCCAACCTGACGCCCTGCTGTCTCAGCGGGGCGATGGCTGCTTCGGTCACTTTCACGAAAACCCTCGGGCTCAGTGACAGACCGAAAGGGAGTACTGTATACTCGTACAGGCGACCCTCGAAGGCGAACCGAAGGAATTTCCTGTGTGGGGGATAAATCTGGACGTGCTGATAAGCATCCTTCAGATCCACTGAACAGTGGAAATCCCCTTGCCTGACCGACCGTAACATGGTGGGTACTGTTAGCATCCTGAAAACGTACTTCTTCAGGTACACGTTTAGTGCCTTTAGGTCCAGGATGGGACGTAGCCCCCCCCCCCTTTTTGGGCACCAGGAAATAACGGCTCCAAAATCCCATGCGGGATTGGGTCCTGTCCAGCTCCACTATAGCACCCTTGCTTAGCAATGAGCTGATCTCTTCTCTCAAAAGACTTGCTTTTAAACCACGTGCTCTGGTATGAATAACCCTGCTCGAAAGCGGGGGTATATCTGCGAACTGTAACCTGTAACCCCTGGTTATCGTTCGAAATACCCAATGGCTCGGGTTGCATAACTTCCACTGGCGCGCACAGCGTGCTAGCGTGTTTTGAGCGAGAGAAACCCCACCACTGTGCTTCCGTGACGGCGGAGCTTTTTGGCGGCCGGACCGGAAGTGGGGATCCTGCGTATCCGTATCCGGAACGACCGGATGCGGAGCGCAAGGGTTCAATAGGCCGCATGGCGGAAACACCTTCTGGTTGTACCGCTTGACTAGCGGAGCTATTTTGCGGCGGGACCGGAAGTGGGGAACCTGCGTATCCGTATCCGGAACACCCGGATGCGGAGCGCGGGGGTTCAATAGGCCGCAAGGTGGGAACACCTTCTGATTGTACCGCTTGACTAGCGGAGCTCTTTTGCAGCCGGACCGGAAGCGGGGAGCTAGCGAATCCGTATCCGGTGAAACCGGAAGCGTTCGGTTTTCGCTCGATAGAGCGACAGGAAGAGCAAAGCGATTCGACTGATAAACAGACTCGCCCACAACTAAAGCATTCTCCCCTGACAGGAGAGGAACTTTTACGTTTAATACCTGCTCTAAGGCCTTTATGCTTGTCCCTTGACCCGGGCTCATAGTAGGCCGACAGAATTTCTGACTCAAGGTTAAATTCATAGCATCGCTCACGCGAGGGAAAATCCACTCGCGCGCATGAGGAACCATATAAGTGTTTGACGTTAACATTACTGGTTGCTGATAAAACCTCTGACTGATTAAAGAGTCCTGACGGGACTCCATCATTCTTACAGGAGGCATGCATAAAGGATTCATATTGTCGACGCGAGGGATATCCCACTCGCGCGCTTGAGGAACCACATAATTGTTTGACATTAACATTACTGGATTCTGATAAAACCTGTGATTGATTATCGAGTCCTGACAGGACTTCATCATTACTACAGGAGGCATGCACGATGGGGTCGTCTGTGCTAGTGCGAGAGAGTTGGACAGAGACAGACTTTGCTCTTTCAACATGTTTATTGTCGACACAGGAGGCATCAAAATTAACATTTTCATTTCCCCGACACGGGGTACCGAAAAACGCCCTCGTTTGGGGGGAGGGGGACCGAGAGACACCTCGGACCCCCGCCCCAGCACAATTCCCCTCTTCAAAGTGTCATTTGCGCTGTCCCCTACCGCGGCCACCGCGGTATGAAGACTGCTGCCTGCCATCCTTGGACGGGCGGCGCGGCTGAGCGCGCTCGGGAACCACAGCCTTGCTGCGGGGCCTGTCAGGCGCCCTGGCTGCAGAGGCTCCCCTGGAGGAAGACGAGTGCTTCTTAAAAGAAGCAGAGCGGCCCCTTTCCTTGGCGCGGGAGGAGCGGGACGTCCTCCTAGCTTGCTGCGGTTCATCCTGTGGCACTGTGGTGGACTCGACGATGTCCTTAGCCGCCTTGAAGAAGGTAACTCTACCCTGCAGCAGCTCCAAGCCCCCACCCATGAGGGTGGTGGGACTGTTCTCCATGTTTATGAGAGACTTGTACATCTCCCCGCGAGGACCTAGAGGCTTCTCGCCCACGTCCCTCTTAGGCTCGAGGTCGACATAGTCGAGCCAGCGGGCTCTCTCAGACTGGAGGTTGTAGTCCATGGACCTGCCCATCCACTTAACCGCATGCCAATTGACCTTCAGCATGATGTCAAATAGAGTGTTCAGTTCAGCTGTGTGCTCCCCCGTGGGCAGACCTTTGACCAGGTCCTTGGTGGAAGCGAGCAAGAGCTGGATCAGATTCAGGTCCTTAGCGGCCAGAGCAGCGGACCGGTAGGCGTTACGAGCCCTGTCCGACTGTAGCTTGTCCTCCAGGACAGTGAACCCCGGCGGGTTGGTGCCGACGGGGCCAACAAACGGCCCGTTTTTAGCTGTGCCTACATCTTTGTACTGGGGTCTGACGGAACTCAGAAAAGATTGTGCCAACAGGTGGTCCAGGTTAGGGCAGGTGGACATGCCTGCCTCCGCACCGCCCACCAAATCCAACACAGAAAAAGGCAGCTTCCTGGGGTCTTTATGTGTCTTCCATGAGGAATGGAGGGCCTTGGTGAAACCTTTCACCAGCGGCAGCCTGGAGAGGACATACGGGGCGGGAACCGAAGGCTCCTGCCCGGGCATTTCGTCATCATCCTCGGCCTCTTCAGAGGGGAGAGGAGGTGGCAACTCCTCTCCAACTCTGGCCAGAGCTCTCATGTAGACTGTGAGATGATCCAGCATTTCTGCTGCAGAATCGACGTCCTCTGCTCCCGCTTCACTCGCTTGACTGGCGGGTGGAGGGGCAGTGGTGCCTGAGGAGGCCTGGGAGCTCCCTGCGGCGTCCAGTTGACGTGCTGGAGCCGCAGGGGCATTACCTTTCACAGTGACCGTGAGTCGAGAACCCTCGTCCTCGACGGAGTCCTCCTCCTCCTCGGCCGTGTATCCAGAGTATTCAGAACCAGAACCCTCGCTCTGACAGGAGCTCAGGTCCGACTCTCGCCTGAAGGTCTGGACTGTTTTGGTGATGCTCACGTCGAGGGGGACGTCCCCGACGGTCACATCCAAGCGTTTCTTTTTGGGCACCGCGCCCGAAGGGGAAAAGGCTACCGGAGATTTCTGGATGTTAGCCTTCTTGGTCGCCTTCTTAGCGGCGACTTCACCAGACCCGCCAGCTCCAGTGACAGTGGAGCTAGCTGCGGTCGGTTGCGCGGCAGGCGGTGTCTCATGTAGCACGGCGCCATCTTGACTTGGAATGGCGCGCTGATTGCCAAGCGGATCTCCGGAAGGCAGCGCCGCACCTTGACCAACGGTGCGGGCCGCCTGGGGAAGGAAAGACTGGGCTGTGGGGTTGAGAGCAGTGGACCCACCTGGTGGAGCGCAGGCCCCGAGGCCTGCCCTGGCTAGGTAGAACCGGTGTATCAGTACATCGTGGTCGTAGGCCACGCAGCAGTCACAGAAAGGTCCTGCTCTCCCCTGAGGACTCAGTGCAGAGAAGGCGTGTGCAACGCCCATGCAGCCGACACAGAGATGGTGAAGATCCTGTCCGTCGATGAGTCCTGGACAGCCTGGACATTGCCTCGGCAGGAAGGCCAGAGGATCCATGGCGAAGCACTGTAGATAGAGTTAACCAGAAGCAGACGAGCTAACAAGCTAACGGCTAAGGCTAGGCCACGCTTGATTCGGGCAGGGCCTGAACAAGCGGTAAGCAGTGTAGCTAACGTTAACAATAGCAGACGAGCTAACAAGCTAACGGCTAATGCTATGCCACGCTTGCTTCGGCGAAGGCCTGAACAAGCAGTGATAATCCTTTGTTATAAAAGGAAATAACCGTCGATTTAGGACGGAACAAGAATAAGTATTCTTAAGTACGGGTTAATTCAACACTCGCCAGTGGGCGACTCCAATGCCACCGCTTTAGGCTAATGCGCGAAGAATAATAATACAAAGGCTGAGTTTCAACTTATCTGAATGTGATATCGCAGAGAGTGAAAAAGAGGATGTTACTTCCGCCTCCGGGGGTTTATATAGCCTGGAGGCGGGTCACTCCGGTTTGAGTGACAGGCCCTTCCTACCTACGTTAGTACGGGAGCTGAAGTAGTTTCTCTGAATGATCGCCAGGGGGCGTCATTACCCAAGTGGGAGGTCATCCTGGAATATTGACAGTAAACCTGCATTTCCAAGGTCTGAATTCAAATTATCCTTTGGTCCCTCACTACTTTGGGGGGAGTGAAATACAATCACTAAGCGGTGCCAGACCAAATCTGCAATGTCGGTTTTGTCTGGTCTATTTGCAAGGAACAACCGGACAGTCCTATACCTCGTGGATGCCGAAGTGGGCGTAAGAGTCAAAGTAGTAGTCTCTGGACGTCATCTCCTCCTCGCTGAGGAACTTGGCCATCTTTCCTCTCCCAGGGCAGCTGGGCAGGCTGGCGGCGTGGGGGGTGTGAGGCGGGCACAGTGGCGGGCGAGGGGCTTGGTGGACCGAGGGCACAGGCTTAGGCAGCCGAGTGGGCTGTTCCGACTGAGAGGGGATGATGCGTATTGGCTGTGGCTGTTGTTGCTGGACAGAGGTGGAAGAGGTAGGGAGGGAGGGAGGCGAGACGAAAGAGAGAAAGAAAGAAAGAAGGAAAGAAGGAAAGAAGGAAAGAAGGAAAGAAGGAAAGAAGGAAAGAAAGAAGGAAAGAAAGAAAGAAAAGTTAAAACAAAGGAAAAGGGCAGTAAGGATGGAAGGAAGGAACAAAGAGAGCTATTTTATTAACCTTTTAAATTAAGACCGGAGGCTGATTTTCCAAAAATGTTCAAAATTAGCAGTTGCACAATTTATGCCGCGCTGTGAGCTTATATGTCTGCTATTTTTGAATAGCCAACGCAAAAATCTAAAATTACAAAGATGTCCTTTCTCAACATGGCTGCTAAAAAATGTATAAGGTGGACAAAAATAAGTGTGGTATTAAAATGATCATGAATATTGCAACAGTGTTCTCAATATTTTATCGGGAAGAATGAAAGTACAGTAGTGGTGCGGCCTGTACAATTGACAGCAGCCGTCGTGTCTAAGTGAATATTATGGAGCATTAGGGTCAATCAATGAAGATAAGGTATGTTGTTGTATACGGCAGTGGTTCTCAACCTTTTCAGGCCGTAACCGTGACCCCCAAAATAATCATTATTTTAACTGGGGACCCCCCAACACACTGGTCTGAATTTGCCTGACTTGTTTCCCTTTTCTGAAAATTACATTTTTTTCTTCTATTCAGTAGGCCTAGTAGAATAAAAAAGAAACGGTACAACTTGGGGCCATTGTTGTCTTTGTATACCACTGTGTAATCTGGTTTTATGAGAGCAACCTGCTGAGCAAGCTGCGTTGGCTTGGAAAAGACGACTCGTGCACAATAACTTTGTGTAAAAATACTGTAAAAATGCGTATCGGCTGGGATGACAATGGGGCTTTGCTCGTAGAGATATCACACCAACAAAATGTGTATTACAGAAACAGTTTTATCATGCAGGACCATTCGCGCAAACATTCCAAAAAAATGATAATATCAACAATAAATAACTGCATCGTCTCCATATGGATTCATTCAATTATTTGATCCCCAGTGTTAAGATGTTAGCCTTTGTGTTTCAGAACACACAAGAAAAAAACATTTTGTTTGCTTTTTTTAAATTGCGTTTATCAGAGCACATGAACGATGGCTGTTTACCATCTCCTCTGGAGAATGGAGAGACCGAGGTTGTTAAATGTGACACGGCAACAGAGAGGTTGAAACCATTGAGAGAACTTCTCGCCCTTAAGGCCTGTACTTGTTTACTAAAAAACCTAAAATTTTGAAATATGAAGAGTTGAAGACACAAAGGTTTCTCCCCGACAGTAACAGTTTGTTGTATGGATTGAAGTTCAGACTTTTGATGTTGTCGCGAAAAAGTTATCAGGTTTTTTGATGTTGTCAAGAAAAAGTTATCAGGTTCTTTGAACCTTAGCCAGGAAGCTGCTGTGAAGCGGATTACTACTGACTGAGCTTTGTTGGCTAATCTGTCACACATCTATGTGTGTCTGAACAAACGGCTCAGTGCAAAGCACAGGTTCAGCTCAAGGTTACGTCCCTGCATTAGATATTCAGAGTGTGTCTTTGAGGAGATGTGATTATGTAAGCTGAAGGTGTGATTTTATTGGTAGATCATCAACCTTGCCCACGCTGCAAAACCCTGAGTCAGTTTAACAGCAACAACATGGAGTTAAATTAACATTCTGCTTTTTGTTGTGTGTAAATTATTACCCTAAACATTGTTATCAAACTGCAAAAAATGTTGTTGTAATTTACTGCACAACGCTCCGGCTTGTTTCCATTCCAGGCTTGACACTACAGAAACTGTAGATGAATTTGCTTTGGTGTGATCACACTCTAATGCTGTACTGTATTTGATCTTGTTTTTGGCGTCTCTGACGGTGAGTGATGTTGTGATGATATTTCCAATCAAAATGAATATATGTATTTTCAAAGCGAATGTTTGTAACTCAAATTTTGCTTCTGGGTGGTCCCTGGAACTAGATATTTTGAAATGGGGGTCCGTGGCCAAATAAATATCATTTTGGGGGTCCTTCACATGAAAAGGTTTGAGCACCACTGACATAGTAGTCTCTCAAGAACAGACTAACTGAGCTCCAGTTAAGTGAAAAGGACCTTTTCTTTGATGATGGCCGGCCAGATTGCTGACATAGAAACATAGGTTTTTTCCAAAAATCTTAGAAGGATTCAAAAGACACTTATAGAATCGGGTCAAAATTCTAATTTTCACGATTTTTCCAAAAATAGCAGATCTACAAGCTCGCAGCGCGGCACTCGGTGCCGTGCTGTGAGCTTGTATATCTGCTATTTTTCAATAGTTAAAGCATAAAATATTGCGTCATAATGTGTTCGGGCCTAAATGGGTTAAGTGGTGGGTTAGAGGGGATTTACGGTGCAGTGCTGTGTCAGGTGAGACCGGCTGCATCGAACGTAACGGATACGTTTGGAGTTCTATTTCTGTTTACTGAACACTAATCTATGCACTCAGGTTCCAGTGGTGGTATCGGAGAAGGACATTTCTCTTTCTGTAAATCCGGTTGCTGTGAGGTTTGTTTGAGTGGTGCCAAAGAAGGAGTCACCTTACACTGATGTCCCACTGACTGCTGCAGAGGATGAGGATGAGGATTAAGGGTGATGTGCACTGGAAATGGCAGATCTACAAGCTCACAACACGTGGCAGCGCGACACGATGTGAGCCTGTAGATTGTCCCTAAAGGGCGAGGTTGCGCCAATTCTTTGCCATCTGGCCAGTGATGTATATCGGACCAGTTACCCATATACAGTATGGAGACCCCTGGTACACCATATATGGAGATCCATGCACTGTATATGGTCCCTTTTATGCCCATGCATGGAGATCCCTGTCTGAACCAGCCACACAGATATGGGCTGTCTTCCTCCATATATGGGCATTCCCATATGAAGTCCTGTTAGATATGGCCTTATTATTGATGACATCAGGGACCTCCATAAAAGGGATTCTGTTAGAGTGGTTCCCATGACATCACAACATACAATCCCTTTTATGCCCATACATGGAGATCCCTATCAGAACCAGCCACACAGATATGGGTCTTAGCCATCTGGCTAGGGATCTTCATATATGGGCATAAAAGGGATTCTGGGGAATACCCATATATGGACTTTTACATAGGTGATGCCACCTATGATACAGTGTCAGGCGTGACCTTCAGAGACACACGGATGTGTGGATAAGATGTGCCGGTCTTCAAGTCTTGAGTTTGATAACCTGTGTAAGAAGAGTAGTTACAGAGTGTTCTTACACTGGATCCATTTCCAACTGTATTTTATTTTATTTTATTACCACAAGGTGATGTTTCGTGCCTGTTATCTCTAGGCACGAAACATCCCCTTCAAAGGTAATTTACCGTTGAAGCTGGATTCAGTGAGTTCGTACTCTCCTTCCTCATAATATTTGCCTCTGCCCCGGCTGCATCCGACTTTGGATGTGTGTGCTCTGTTCACTGTTTGCAAAGATGTGTCATAAACCATTACCTTTAGTTTACTGCGTCCCCACTCTGTGTCTTGTAGGAACTATTACACCGTATCTCCTTTTTCTACTTTCATGCACCTTCATGCAATGCCACTGTTCACTCAGTTTCCAGCAAGCACACAACTGAAAACATAATTGTATGACTTACTGTAAGCACTTATCAAGTCCTACAGTATGGGGATGGTGTATCACTTTTATGCATATAGTTAAAATCTATCTAACTTCTTAATGTGATAGTACTGCACTCTATCCCCCTATATTCAGAGAAAAAGAGAGGAGGACTGTACATTTGGTATGCTGCCATCATGGCACTCAGGCACCTCACATACTGCCAATATTCCTACATTACAGAGAGCAGATGAGGGGAGTGATCCATTAGGCTTCCTCTAATCATGTATAAGATGACACACACACACACACACACACACACACACACACACACACACACACACACACACACACACACACACACACACACACACACACACACATATATAACATTTCATAATAATATCTTTGATAGCCTGGCTATAAGTGAACTATGATGAGTCAGAGCTGCCAAAAGACTTATCAAGTTCATATTTCAGCAGACTTGTAGACCAGAAAGTTAAAGTTAATTCTGCATTGCATATAGCAGAAAGGTACATTCATTTATTTTATTTAAGTTAAATATTTTTGCCTTTTTAATTTTCTAGTGGGCTACACCATCGTTGAATTAAATTAACACTCTTTGCACAGGTAAGATCCAATCCAAACTATAGGTTGTGAAGCAATAAATGGCTGGCACTTAACGTAAATTCTGGCTGTTGTGTATTTCAGTGGTTCCGGGGCGTGGACCCCCTAGGTGTCCTTGACGGGGTTCCAGGGGGTCCCATGCAAAACGAGTTGATATAGCATCTACAGTAAACCCAACACTGTGGACCCCCTAACACTGTGACTGTGGACCCCTAAATGTGGACCCCTAACACTGGGGACCCCTAACACTGGGGAGCCCTAACAAGTATTTGACAATCTGCTCTACAATGCTGGGTCACACTGAGAGCCTGGAACCCCCAAACCAACACTGTGGACCCCCAGCAGTGGGGACACCCAACGCTGTGTGGAGCGGACAGGTCTGCACAGTGCTGCAGCAATAAGGACCATGGACAGCGCATGGTCTTTCCCCGCAGCGCCAGCCTGTGCGCGCAGTGTGCAGCTTTCTGCCCGGCTCACCTGACAAGGGGATTGTGCCAGTTATATAGCCTAATGCTACGCCTTAATGTGTATCATTATATTACACATAAAATGCGTCTAGACCATTGATGTCGACAACCCAAAACAAATAGGATAATTTAACCCGGAGCATAATGGTGTTAAAACAATCGATAGCCTACATAGCGAACTTCACTTCATAGCCCAAATGTCTGATTTACTATGGGATTGAAGGCAGTCGGTTTTTGGCAGTTTTCAGTAGGGTAGCAGCAGCATGTCACTTCTCAAGGTGAGCCGCTCTAGGGGGGGTTCGAGCCCCCTGGAACGCCCGCCCCAAAAGCATGCTGGAAAAATCAGCGATTCGACATTTCTAAAATCAGAGACGTTATTATTCTTACCTCGGTGCTGTCCGATTCCGCCATCTTCCTCCGGAGGAGCATGCAGCGGGACGAGTGCTTAATTCCCATAAGAGCCAAAAAGATCTGGTCCACTCCACAAGAAGGGGAAAGGGTTGAGGAGACTCGACGCACCGGCGCCTGGCTCCTACTTTATTTAAAGCTTTAGTTTTAGATACCAGAGACGCGGTGTTATTTTGTGAGAGTGAGACTATAACACGGCAGACTACACAAAGTCCCCAGAAGATAATAGCGACATCTGTGATTATAATTGTGGGAGAGTGTTGTGGCATTCTTGGAGCAAAAGTTATCTTCTGTGTAGCATATCTTCCACGTTGCTTTCCTGGAGAGGATAAGCGCAAAATCCATCACACTCACAGAGGCATGGATGTCAGCGGTTTGTAAGCCGGTGTAACTCCTGACTGGAGAGGCAGGGTTTCATTGTCACGTTTTTTTGTCGAAACAGCCAGGTTGGTTGATTGATTCCTCTCCCGCAACACTGTGTCTAAAAATAGAACCCTGCACGTTTTCCCTGTTCCTCACTGTTCCCTTCCCACTCAGACAAGCTTCGGGAAAAAAGGGATTTAATGTGGGTGTTCTTGATTGGTTTTCACAGTGAAACTGAGACCAAAGGTGTTACCATTATTAATCTCCCAAATATAGCCGATTGGCCTAATGTTCTTTTATATTGAACTTCTCCCTCAGTTTTAAAAGCAAGCCTAGGAGATTAGAGCTATTCAGGGGATGGACTGTCAGTCTGTCTCATCCCTGTAACATAATTTGCTTTACCTGCTGTGTTGGTTGGGTCTGATAATGATGCACATCTCTCTCTCTCTCTCTCTCTCTCTCTCTCTCTCTGCTGTGTTGGGTCTGATAATGATGCACATCTCTCTCTCTCTCTCTCTCTCTCTCTCTCTCTCTCTCTCTCTCTCTCTCTCTCTCTCTCTCTCTCTCTCGCTGGATATGGTTTTGTAGCAATTTGTAGCAGTTGAAAAAAAAAGTTTAAGCATGTTCTAATCATGTTTAGCCTACTTTACTTTAAGTCTACTTCAAAATGTTACATTTTGGAAAAAAATAAGCAATTCAACAGGAGTTAGGCCTACGGTCAGTGTATTTTTCGGCCGTTTGCGGTTCAATTTTATTTGTGTTAACTTTCAATTCAGAATACAGTCCAAAACAGTCCAAAACGGCCCGTTTCTGATGCTGTTTGGAAGTGGCAAAACAAAACTTAGAATTAGGTATTGTAAGAACAAAATGAGACCCGGTTCGAGCTTCTCGTTGCTGTGGTTCAAAACAGAATGCTGGTCGTCCAGCTGTACTAGAGAAAAAGCAATCGGTTTTGATACACGCTGCTCCTAGAGGTGGGACGTTCGCGAACGAATCAAGTCTTTTGAACGGCTCTTTGAAATGAACGATAGGATTCGGTTCACAGTAGGGAGACGTTCCTTTCTAGTGAACAGTGGTGGGAAAAGTACTCAATTTCTTTACTTAAGTAAAAATATCAATACTGCAATCAAGTAGAAGTTTGGAATGTTAATGTACTTGAGTAAAAGTGAAAAAGTATTGCTATCAAAATGTACTTAAAGTAGATCGTAGATCGGCTATTTTCAAATGATTTTTCTACATTTTACTCATTGGAAAACCTGTGAAACAGGACATTCTGCATAATGAGTACGTTCTAATATTGGTACATATACTACGTTCAAAAGACTTGATTCGTTCGCGAACGTCCCACCTCTAGGAGCAGCGTGTATCAAAACCGATTGCTTTTTCTCTAGTACAGCTGGACGACCAGCATTCTGTTTTGAACCACAGCAACGAGAAGCTCGAACCGGGTCTCATTTTGTTCTTACAATACCTAATTCTAAGTTTTGTTTTGCCACTTCCAAACAGCATTCAGAAACGGGCCGTTTTGGACTGTTTTGGACTGTATTCTGAATTAAAAGTTAACACAAATAAAACTGAACCGCAAACGGCCGAAAAATACACTGACCGCCTACCCACTCTCCTTTGGTGCCCACCTATATTACCTATCCTATACCTTTCATTGCATGTGTGCATGATGGTCATGCTTCCTGGTGTCTCTGGCGTTTGACTGAAGCTATGGACTGAGTGTCTATTTCCAGCAGAGACCATCCTCTGTATCATGACACAAACACTCCACAGCTGTTACATTTATTCATTAATACAGTACACTCATGAAAGTGCAGAGATCAGGCAGGAGGTCCTCCAAGGTCAAGACCACTTGCTGTCACTGCTGTGCCACACACACACGCACGCACGCACGCGCGCGCACGCACGCACGCACGCACGCACGCACGCACGCACGCACGCACGCACGCACGCACGCACGCACGCACACACACACACACACACACACACACACACACACACACACACACACACACACTGCCTGCATGGAGAACTGCATAATAAAATGTATAATTTACTACTAATGTAAGTCTTAATATATGCCTTTAATAAATGACTTGCATATAAGTGGAGGAATATTTGGGAATGTTAGGGTCCAAAATAAGGCGACAAGCAAGGGATGTGGACATCAGGGTTCTCCATATATGGGCATAAAAGGGATTTGTCCCCCTGGCATCACAGGGATCTCCATATAGGCATAAAAGTGGTTTGTTCCCCCTGGCATCACAGGAATCTCTCTAACGGCATCATTAATACTGACATCAGGGAACTCCATATATGGGCATAAAAGGGATTCTGTTAGTGTGACATCACAGTGAAGCCAGAGCGTGATGTCAGAGCAGCAAACCCATTCTGATACAACAATTCTGAGAACTTCCCAAAGTCTTTGTCTTCTGCTTTGTGTTGGTTCCTTAACTCCTGGATAAACTCCTGTGTCTCCTATTCTTCACACTTCTAGCTGATAGCAGATCTACAAGCTCACAAAAGGTATTAACTACAAGTGTATAATATTTGTCTTTGAAATTTAGTTGTGTTAAAGTCAAAAGTATCTAAAACTAAATATTTAAGTAAGTGGAGATACTCAAAATATGTACTGTACAGTAGACCTAGTAAATCTGTTACTGTCCACCAATGGTCAGCTGATATATCAGCCAGTGAAAGCCTATTACCATCTCTGTCCTGTTTCCCAAGGCAAATAAAGCTATTATTGCGACCGTAAGGTCGCAGTTTAGTATGAAAACCTCCACCGGCCGTCCGCCGGTCACACGTGCGGTCGACCGCACGTCACACGTGCGGTCGACGTGTGATGAGGTCACGATGAGTCATCTATGCCCAAATATAGATTTCTAGGTCAGATGGCCCATAGAGTTTGTGATGTCAAACCTAGCAACCCAATATAAACAAACCTGATGTCAGACCTGAAGTATCCTTTTATACCCATATATGGAGATACAGAGATCTCCATATATGGGCATATTAGAAAGCCCATATATGGGCATATACGGATGACATCAGGGATATCCATATATGGGCATAAAAGGGACAAGGGCTTACAGTTAAGAGATCTCCATATATGGGCATATCAGAAAGCCCATATATGTTCATATACTGATGACATCAGGAATATCCATATATGGGCATAAAAGGGACAAGGACTTACAGTTAAGAGATCTCCATATATGGGCATAAAGGGACAAGGACTGTTACAGTAGATATAGAGATGTCCATATATGGGCATAAATGAACAAGGACTGACAAACACTGAGATCTCCATATAACCTATGGGAATATAAGGGACGAGGACTGTCAGCTTGTAGACCTATTTTCTAAATATTGTTGTACATTAAAAACTTGAAATGGGTCGTTCTGCATAGTACTTGGGATTTGTTGATGTAAATGTTCACATAGAGTGTAATAATTGGTAAAACAAACTTTTGGCCTATTTGTGGAGATAAGCGACCAACGGTCGCTTATCTCCCGATTAGGGAGTCTTACTGGTGTGATTGCGACCGTAGGTCGCACTTACTACAGAAAGCTCCACCAGGTGTCCGTGCGTCAGTCAGTCCGTCCGTCACACGTCAGACGTCACACTTTTGCCCTGCTCATATCTCCGCAACCGTTGCCCCGATCCATGCCAGATTTTGCACACACACTCCTTACCTGCCAAACTACAACCTCCAAGGACCCCCGGAGCTCCAGGGACCCCCAGCTCCCTCGGGGACCCCCAAGTGTAAAAAATGAGCACATGTGCAAAAATTACCAAATGACCACCCCAACGGGGCTGCTCACAGGGAATTCCTGGGGACCACCCACTCCTGGTGCTCCAGAACGGATGCAAAAGTGGTGACGCCCCCAGTGGAGGACCCCCTCCACTGCAGCTCACATAAAATGCCGTAACTCGGCCTAGGAGCGTCCGGGAGAGCCGGGGCCGGTACCTATTCGTCCGCCAAGGCAACGCGGAGACCCCACCCCTCATTTCTCACATGGCCCTCTTCTAGCGCCACCTTCAGGCCGATTTTTACAACACATTTTTGCCCACTACTCCTACAGTTTTGGCCCTAAAATCACGCAAATTGCTACACAATATGTCTACACTCATCCCATCAACATGAATCTGTCCCATATAGCGCCACCTTCAGGCCCATTTTTAAAAACACATTTTTGGACACTGCTCCTACAGATGTTGCCCTAAAATCACGAAAATCACTACACAGTATGTCTACACTCATGTCATCAACATGGCTCAGGCAGATTTTGGAAAAACACATTTTTGCCCTATTTGTGGAGATAAGTGACCTACGGTCGCTTATCTCCCGATTAGGGAGTCTTACTGGTGAATAGATAGTCATATACCATGCACACTTTACAGGCTTTATTTTCTTATTCTGGTGGTCAGACAAACACAGAGTTGTTTCTTGAAAAACATCCAAATCAGGGGTCTTCAGCAGGGGACTCCTAGGTGGTCCTCGGAGTTACTACAGAGGGACTGGTGAAGAGATTTGGTGTAGAGGAGTTTTAAAACAAAAGCGTCACAATCCTTCAGGTAACTGAAAAATAAAAAGGTTAAAGAGTGTTTTTAACTATAGGAGTTTGAATGAAAGTAAAATGATGTGTAACTGGCATACAGATGTGAGGTGACCTAATTTAACTGACAAATATTTAATTTATGCCACTGATCGCTGGCACAGTGGCACAAGTGTGTGAGACAATGTTTCTTTTTAAACAATATTTTTTTTTTAAATAGTCACTTAAAGTCCCCTCATATATATATATATATATATATATATATATATATATATATATATATATATATATATATATATATATATATATGCAAATTGGAAATTAAAGTCTAATGATCACATCTATCATATAAAATATTTCTAACAAAAAACAAAGGTTATCATGTCTGCATATGGACAATTAAACTGTGGTGGCATACAGTTATTATGTTGATATGGCACACTGACTATCAAGAAAATAATAACATGACACTCTTAATAATGTCAAAAAGGTTGCCAACCCCTGGGCTACATCTAAATGTTTAATGATGTACAGTAGCAGGTGCCACAACAGAGAAACAGAGAACAGAGAAGGTAACCAGTAAGAAATCATGGACATAAATAGAACGGATGAGTGAAATATTTGCTTTACATACTCACATGCTCACTTTGTAGCTCTGATCCTCTACTTTCATAAAGAAGTGACCTAATTAGCTAATGGCTGTCTCCTTGATTTAGGCTACTATCAAGGTGAGCCTTCTGGAGTATTAGGCCTAGGCTAATTGGGGACACATAAACTTGAATATATGAAGAGAGCTAGCAAATAGCCTCCAGTTCATTAACTTCAAAGGAAATGCAAACGTTTTTTTTTCCCTTCATATATTTTTGGTATAATGGTGTGCTTCCAATTAATATTCAGAGTTGGCAACCTCTATGCTGTTGCAAAGTTGTGACAAGGTTGGAAGTATAGTGAAGAAAGAGCAGAACGTTTTGAGTCTTTGATTTTCTTTCTTTTTATTTCACTGTACATTTCAAATTATTTTCAGATGGGGACCGCTGCCAATTTAGGGGTCCTTGGCTTGAAAACGTTTGAGAACTACTGCTCTAGATGGCCCCAACC
Organism: Nannobrachium achirus; assembly: GCF_963921795.1. NCBI lineage: Eukaryota > Metazoa > Chordata > Actinopteri > Myctophiformes > Myctophidae > Nannobrachium > Nannobrachium achirus. The sequence continues at coordinate 42,965,634 of NC_137820.1, forward strand.
GCTAGTATTTGAAATAGAGCTTAATCATAATGTAGCCTACCCTTTGTTGTGCATTATTTCATGATTGGTTTATTTTGTGGCTATTTCATGCTACAGGTGATTAAGTAAATTTGTGATTTATTTCATAATTATATTGATTTGTGATTAAAAGAGTTGATGATGATAAAAACAGTTTATAAGTAGTAGTAATAAAAGGGTTAAAAAGATACTATTTACATTTTAAAACATATTTGGGAAATGTATCTACTGCATGCTTGTTTATTGTTGAATATTATTTTAGTTTATTTGAAGCAAGTTTAAACTTTTATTGTGAAGAGAACAACAGGAAGTTACGTATCTCTCTTACTATGTGTGATATCACAACTGAAAAGACCGGGAAACTAGACTTCCTCTTTGGACTGTGTTGTTGTGATTGTGTAACCAAAGCAGACTCTAGAACGCACAGCTAGAGATCCACATTATTGCGGTAATATTGTAAACCTACAAGCCATTTTTTTGTATCTTTTTCTTGTTTGCATTTCTTTTCCATTTTCCAGAAGTTCAGTAAACTTTGTTTAAAATGTTCTTTGGACAATTATTTCACTTTTAAATAATTTGCAGTAGGCTTACACCCTTCTTAGTATTGTAGTGGAGTCAAAAGTACAATATTCATCTTTGAAATGTAGTGGAGTTTAAAGTCACACGTTTTCAAAACAAATACTCATTTAAAGAACATGTGAGTTGAATGGTGCATCCACTGCACCTGACCTAGTCACATGACCAGGAAGTTATAAAATGGTGAAGGAGAACTCATGTTGACCAATGAGTGACCTGCCTCCATACTGCTGTGGCTAGATACCTTTGGAGGCACTGGTAAACTGTATCCACAACTTTCCAACATCCCATCGTGCATTATTGCTCAGAAGTTGCACGGAGCTTCCGGCGCCGCAGCCGAGTGTGATCTACAAGCTCACAACGGACGTGAGCTTGCCTTGTATGTCTGCTGTTAACCGGAAGTGTGGTGCAAAAAATTCTCCAGTAAATTCCAGCGGAAAGAGGTGGATACATTCTGTGTGTTTTATGTGTTCCCTTGTGTATTTTAATACATTGTTGTGCCGAACACACATGCACTGTGTGTTCGTGCTGCGCTGTGAGCTTGTTTATCTGCTATTTTTGAAAAAATCTTGTGCAACTCTTTGAATATATACTTTTTTTACTTTTAACTTTGCTTCTGGGGTTTCTTGGAACAACATTTTGAGATGGGGGCCAAATACTTTGAGAACCATTGGTATAGATAACTCTGTCAGACATTTGTAGAATTGGCCTCAGGTCTTAATGGGCTAAAGGGACCAGTTTTCCACTATTATTTTACCCTTTTGGTAAAAGGTAAAATACTGTCCGTAAATGTAATTTGTTGTGCCCACCTCTGCTCATCAGGAAGGAGAGCCGTGGTCTCGCCGCTGCCTTGTAGCCCAAGATGTCTTGTGTTTGTAAACCAAGAGGAACGAGAAGCAAGTTCACTGTGTTCACACTGAAGACATGTTGATGTGAGGAGCATCCACCTGCCTCCACCCTCTGATGCTGCTGATGTTGGAGGTTATTATCCTGAGTGACACCACCAGGTCAGTGCTCTTACCCCCCCCCCCCCCCCCCCCCCCTCTCTCTCTCTCTCTGTCCCTCTCTCTCCAGGGTTCCCACGGTCATGAAATTCCTGAAATTTGAAAAATATCTTTCCAGTACTGGAAAAGTTTTGGAATTGATCAAGGGTCATGGAAGGTCCTGGAAAAAATAGCTATGCATTGCTTTGGTTATTGATTTTGTTAATACCTCTGAAATGACAAATTAAACATTGGCCAAATTGTCAAATATTAGAGGCAGAAATTGTGAAAATAGCCGATCTACATGCTCACAACGCCTCGCGTTGCGAGGCGTTGTGAGCATGTAGATCGGCTATTTTCACAATAGAAACGTGTTATACAAAATTCCTCAACTCTTAGTGCTCGTCAGGGTGCCGGGTCCCCAATTAAAATATGATTATTTTGGGGGTCACTGCCTGAAAAGGTTGAGAACCACCTGCATACACTACCTGTCTTTGGGCATTGCGCAAATTCAGAGACTTGTTATTGAGCTGAATTATTGTTATATAGTCCTGGAAATTGGGTTAAATATTCTGGAAAGGTCTCTCTACTAACTGTACTGTATATCAGAGGATGTCACACACAAATGGTTCCGTGGAGCTCACTGAGGGTTAGGGTCAGTGTTGTCTGCATCTCTGGGGGCAAGCTAGTCAGTGGTGGAAAAGGTACTACATTCTTTTACTGGAGTAAATACTCATCAATACTGCAATGTAGGAATACTCTATTAGGGCACAGTCACATCACACTTTCTAGCTACTGTATGGGCGGATTCTGTCAATGCCTTTTAATGGGACTGGAGCGTTCTTTCTTTTTTTGGCGGATATCCAGATCTAAGCTGAGTGTTGTGACCTTGTAGATCAGGGGTGGGCAAGTCAGAAAACATCAAACTGTCATAAACTCTGTGGTTTGTTCTGCTCCATGGTTCATTTGGGAGGCCACGGTCGCTGTGCTGGTTTGAATCATATGTGATGGCAACCCTGGGCATAAATCATCGACTTTGATAGAAAAGCTGAGATTGTGGATTTTATTGTGACATGTCAGCGGTGTCAAGCGGTTAATCCTAATTTATGTATTACAACAGTTTTGTTTGCCAAAAAGAACTGGCAAGCGGTGCGCGATGCGACACGTTATAAATGTAGATCTGTTGTTCTTGTTGGCAAGTGACTCCCTCACACCATCGAGTATAAATTAAGCTTCCTAATGGAATGCTGCGTGAACGAGGCTGACAGTCTGAAGTCACATGCTGATCTAAAGAATGTGCGACTGCTGAAAGTTATATTTTATTTCAATCTTTGTGAAAGTCATAAATCATCACTTTGTTGGCCTCAAATTCTTTCTTTTTTATTGTTGTTGTTGTTGTTGCTACAGTCGAGTTGAGTGATGGGAGAATTAACCATGACTAGCCATGACTCCAAGTGACCTTTCTTTATTCTGGCTGTCCTTTACTCTTACATACATCTTCCTGTATCCTTCCTGACAAAATTAAGGCTGAATTCTGTTGGACTGTGAATCTCAGGCGTGATATTCTTCCTCTTAATCTGATTTTAATCTAATTAACCTCTCTGAGCTCCTTTCAAAACAACCACATTTTCATTGCGATTGCTTAGATGCTTCACTGCACCCTGAGGAGAAATCTCTCTTGCTGCTGAATTGGTTGCAACTAATAAACAGTCTTATTGTGTCCTCAAGGTAGGCTACTTATTTGAAGTTATGTCTGCTTTATTAGATTTATTAGACACTGGGGGACTGGATATTTTTTACAAAATGGGCCCCATGCAAATCTGTATGTATGTTCTCTTAAGCATTACGTTTAATTATTTCATTAAGCTTCCTTATGTATAATTGTATCTAAGATCCTGAAGCGGGACACAAATATACAATCCGGAAATGTGTCTGCGATTATTTCACATCAAACTCCTTTTATTCGCGCGTGGGGGGGAGGCTTATCACCCTATAATATTCACATTCCATGTGTATACAACTCATGACACAAACAGCAGATTAAATGAATGAGAATCAATGAGACAGAATGAACACACATGTTTAAGGACCTTAGGGTTAACTAAACGTCCCAAGAAATTCAGGAAAAGGCACCTAATTGTTTATGAGTGATTAATGATTAATGTTTTGTGAATTGGCCTGTTCTCCCTAAAAAAGGAGTACAGAGCACAGTGTACAAAACCCAGGAGCAGTTCCATAAAGTGACCAGATCTGCAGACTAATATTTCTGGAGAAGTTCTCCATGTTTGCTTGTAAGCGCTGAACTGTACGTGGTGAGCTGACACGCCGCCAGGCTGGTGCCACATGAGCCACTGCGACACACCGTGACAAGGACACTGCATACGTCCACAGAGGCCCTGGTGATGGTGTTCTCTGCTGCATTCTGGTCTCAGTGGCGTCGTCCCCACGTCAACAGGCTTTATGTCGCCCTTTAAAGAACTGGTTCCCAAACAGTGGGTCGGGACCCATTTGTGGGTCACAGACCAATTTTTATGGTTCACGAATCCCATTTTATTTCCCTACAATAACAATAATAAACTTGCTTTGCACATGGTACATATTAATACACATGTACACACAAAGGCATTCAAGATGGAAGCTCGTTGGGAAGCGACCCGTGCTGACATTAATGTGATATTAATCACCATCGCAATCGTGGCAGAGTCGTCTACCGAGTCACTCCACATGGTTCTTAATTGGTAAATGTGGTCCTTATTATGGGTTCCCAAACATATTCCTGGCAGAGGGACAGGGCTTCCAATCACTAACTTGTGATGGGTCTGGAATGGGATGCAAGCTAGCACACTCATGCACAGTAAATTCCCCTTGAGTCTTCATTTATCCATTTTTAACTTTGAGAGTGTACAAAAAGTTAGTTTTTAGTTTTGTCTGTGCTTCTTTTGCATTCTCTTAAAGGTCTGTCTTAATATATTAATGTGGGCCTAGTACATAAAACACTCGTTGTTTAAATGAGCTATACAAATAAACTTGCCTTGCCTGCCTAGTGTGTGTGTGTGTGTGTGTGTGTGTGTGTGTGTGTGTGTGTGTGTGTGTGTGTGTGTGTGTGTGTGTGTGTGTGTGTGTGTGTGTGTGTGTGTGTGTGTGTGTGTGTGTGTGTGTGTGTGTGTGTGTGTGTGTGTGTGTGTGTGTGTGTGTGTGTGTGTGTGTGTGTGTGTGTGTGTGTGTGTGTGTGGGGAGATGGCCTATGTATTTTGTGTTGTTTCGTGTCCTCAGGTGTAGCCTGTCTGTGTGCGTTCGTGATTGTTTGTTTGTCAGTCTTTGGGGAGTGGGCAGTGTGACGGGTACCCAGGTGGTTCATTGACCAGAGGAAGGCAGACGGGGACCACATTAGACCTGCTCATCATCACTATGTTGCTCCCTCCCTGCCACCACCAGGGCCCACGGCTGATAGCTTCCTCTAGCAGCTATACAAGTCATCCATCGTCCCCTGACAGCATGCCAGGACCAGCCCTGTATCCTGCATCTTCCTCCCCTAACCCAATTATTTTGTTAAAAAAAGATAACAAAATACGTTGTGTATTTCCGTCGAATGTAAGCCCCAGAAAATGAACGCTATAGGGCTCTCCTTCGTCCTTTTTCACGAGACGCCCTTGAGGGATCAGGGCAACAACATGTTATTCTTTGGCTAATTCTGGTACAGTGGTTCATAATAATCACAATGACATAACACCGTACTCCTCCTGAGGAAAAGCAATGTCTCGTCACTGTCGGGCAGAAACCTTGCATCTCCAAGTTTCAAATTTGTTTGTTTGTAAATTAAAGCCCTGCCTCATCATAATAAGACTGTTGCACAAAACTAGTGAAAATAGCAGATCTACAAGCACACAACTCCTCGTTGTGTGCTTGTAGATCAGCTATTTTCACTTGTTTAAATCATTTTTAAAATGCTAAATACAAGACAAACTGTTTTGGACATACAAGGTTTCCACCCGACAACGACGATATGATAAATAAATCACAGAGCAGTGAAGCTTTAGTCGCTCACAAGTTTGCACTATAAAAGAGGATGGATATTCACACCCACCATGAGCAGAGTATTGACAGATCAAAGTGGCTGTGTGTCTGGAGATATAATTAAGTTCTTGCATGTGTGCCGTCCTTTGTGTTATTGTGTGACTACATGTGGCTGTTTTTAATCCGCCTAGAGACATGAATTAATGACAACCAGTAGCACTGATTGACTTCTGCGGAGTGTGTGTGGTGTGCGCGTGCGTGCGTGCATCAGCATGCAGGATTAGCACAGGAATAACTCGACACCATGCTTGGGATTTTAGAACTGTGGCTGAAGTTTTGTACAGCTTTACATAAATACTAAAATAATGACTTCATCTCAAATGTATGGAATATTTAGTTCCTTTCTAAACTAATTCACAAAGATTAGTTTGTGAGCCATTATAAACTAAATTGAGTGTTTGGAATGCAGGAACCGTGTGCCTTTGTCTACTGAACTATAATATATGAGTTGCAATTATGGGGGTTTAATGATTATGATATTAAGCCCTTTTGTACTTTGTCGTATGGAAATAAGTACATTTCAATACTTTTCTACCTTAGCTAGAGTAACCTTTCTGGACTTTAACAGTCCGGAATTTTTCTACATCGCAGATACTTTTACTTGAAGGGGAAAACCACCCATTTTCAATATTGAACTATGTCATTAATATACCTTAGAGGAGTTGTGTGGAAATAGAAAAAAAAGTTCCCCCCTTTCTGTGTTGCCTAGAACTGGAGGATTGATTTTGGTGTTTGTATTGTAAAGTACAACTTGATGACATCCCACCGTTGTACTTTACATTACAAACCCCAAAATCAATCCTCCAGTTCTAGGCAACACAGAAGGGGGGGAACTTTTTTCCTATTTCCACACAACTCCTCTAAGTTATATTAATGACATAGTTCAATATTGAAAATGGGTGGTCTTCCCCTTAAGTTAAAAACGTGAGCATTAGCATAGCAAGTTAGCCCTCCTCATCAGCTGTAGAGCAGCTGCTGCTAGCACGATGAGTCACAGGGTCAATGCGTGTGTTGTAGCTGCCAGGCTCATGCACATCAACTTCATTATTTAATTCGAAAAACGAGGCGGCTCCTAAAGTGAAACGATAATAACCACATCACAAAGTCCACCAGGAATTCACTTGATCAGCGCTGCATGGTCGCATAACACAATCTCCAAGCTGCCGCGTCTTTGTTTGTTGTCTGGGTTTTTCCCCCCGCGATTAAAAAGTGTTTGTTTGGAAATAACTTATTTTAATAGCCTGAAAAAAGTTGCCAACCTCCCTGATGCCGCCGCAATATGTTTGTTATACTTTCACACAAGCAATTAAGGGCGTTGTTTGAGAGAAAAAGAGCCTTGTGTTTTCAGTTGATTACGGGCTGCTTTTGTGGGCACTGCGGGGGGCAACGTCTGCAGCGGACTGGACGTGGACCCCCATGGAGCTGCCTCAAATGATTGATTGTGTTCTGACTTTGAAGCGACGATCTGACACTTGTTACGCACGCACACACACACACACACACACACACACACACACACACACACACACACACACACACACACACACACACACACACACACACACACACACACACACACACACACACACACACTCACCAAGGTACACATGCGGTTGTGTCTGCTGTCATACCCTTGTCTGTTTTGAAATCCATTTGTTTGTGTTCATGTCTAGTGAGATGTGAGATCACAGGCATCGCTGACAGGCAGTTCCTTTTTTGTTTGTTTGTTTTTTCAGATTGTCTGCTAGAAGACAAGGACTCTTACGATCCTTTCTGGTGACAAATGCATCTCAGCTCTGTAGCAATGAAGGGAGTGTGTAACTTTAAAAAGAAACAACAGCATCAGAATAGCATTTCATCGTTCTTTTCTGATCATTTACACGCAATTTCCCCCACGCTCCTTCTGTGAATCATGTGACGTGGGTTGGAGTCTCGTCTTTGGGAATGATGCTGATTGTATCTGTTTGCTTTAAGGAGGCAGTTTTTCAGCAGTCCTGTCGTGTACAGGCAGCGCACTAAGCCCTACAGTGTCTGGGAGGGAAGGGAATGACCAAAACGCAGCCGTAGCTGAGTGGGGTGACTGGGGTCGTAGAGAAAGGTTCTCTGGTAATAATCAGAAATCTGCTGGTTTGAACCTGTGGTCAAATTTCTGCCTCTTCCGTCCTCCAGCGTGACCCAGAAGTTGCTCACGTTCCAAAATGTTAATTTGATTTTTGGTGGAGCCCAGAGCAAGGAGTGTCCAGGCTCCACAAGCCACTCAAGAATTAATAAGAATACTTCAATTATTTTACCCCAGTGGTGGAAAAAGTGCTCACATTCTTTACTTATATGTACAAGTATCAATACTGCATTGTAGAAATACTCATACTATTAAAATTCCGGAAAGTCTGTAGAAGTACAAAAGTATCGGTATCAAAACTTAACTACCCAAAGTCAAACATACTCGCCTATGTCCCATTTCAAAGTTTTCAAATGTATAAAATGTATAAAAATCATTTGAAAAAATAGCTGATCTACAAGCTCACAACGCATTTTTAGCTTATAGACCGGCTATTTTCAAATGGCCGAAATGTATACAGGGCTGAAGTGGTTAATGTTTTGTAATAATAATCTAAATCTATAAAGTAACTAGTACAAAGCTTTTGTAGTGGAGTAAAAGTATAATATTTGCAGCTGAGATGTTGTGGAGTTGAACTAAAAGTACTGAAAACTGGAAATACTCCAGTAAATTAAGGAATACCTCAATACCTCAAGCTCACAGCACGGCACTGAGTGCAGCGCTGCGAGCTTGTAGATCTGCTATTTTTGAAAAAAAGTTGTGAAAATGTGTGCAAATCTTAAAATATATGTATTTTCAAAGCGAACGTTTGTAACTCAAATTTTGCTTCTGGGTGGTCCCTGGAACTAAATATTTTGAGATGGGGGTCCGTGGCCAAATAAATATCATTTTGGGGGTCCTTCACATGAAAAGGTTTGAGAACCTACTAACCTAGTAGTCTCTCAAGAACAGACTAACTGAGCTACATTTAAGTGAAAAGGAACTTTTCTTTGACGATGGCCAGCCAGATTGCTGACATAGAAACATAGCTTTTCAAAAAATCTTAGAAGGATTCAAAAGACACTTATAGAATCGGGTCAAAATTCGTATTTTCACGATTTTTCAAACATAGCAGATATACAAGCTCGCAGCGCGGCACTCGGTGCCGTGCTGTGAGCTTGTATATCTGCTATTTTTCAATAGTTAAAGCATAAAATAATGATACACAATAATGTGTACCCGTTCTAAATAGGTTATTAGAACAGTATTTGTGTAAATGTACTTAGACACTTTACACTACCGTTTTTCCGTTGGAATGCATGACATACACACATTCTCCACCACCACATGACAGCCCTCCAGAGTGATCTAGGGATCCAGCAGTGTGACACGTCATTAAGTAATTTCCATCACTTCAAGATGACACTGACTGAATGAGGAGCGTTCCCATTCCTTAAACCCAAACGATTCCTCTGTCCTCCTCGCCTCTCATGACCATCTGAGCAGCCAGCCATCAGCTGGGTGAAGCTGAGACAGAATTTCACCCATGGGAAGCTGATTGCCATTCTTGCAGGAGGTTTTTATATTGTCAGAACAGTCTCCTGTGCTTCCAATAGCTGAATCTAATTTCCTGTTGTGAGTGAAAACTGCTTTGTTTCCAGTCCCCACTCAGAGACAAGATTGAGATGACTGAACTTGATAGCATTGTGTGAATTGAAAAATGCAATCCGGAACTGAGGGGGGGGGGGGGGGGTGTTAGACTGTGTTAATACCATATCTAATAACTCTAGTCTACTCCCTTCCATTGAGATGTTCAGACTCATGGTGTCAGCTAATACACCTACTGATTGACAAGTAGTACTGCCAGAAGCTCATATACCTCCCCTGGCTCTCTCTCGTGGCTGAAAGTTCGTCTCTCATGCGCCTGGAATCGGGGGTAGGACACAAAGCTTATGGATCGGCTATTTTCGGCATAGATTGTTTTACAAAAGAGGACAGGTGATTCTCTCTCTCTCTCTCTCTCTCTCTCTCTCTCTCTCTCTCTCTCTCTCTCTCTCTCTGGTAGGTACTTGGCTGGATTCATCACCAGGGTGTATATCGTGCTCACAGAGAGAGACAGAGACAGAGAGACACAGAGAGAGAGAGAGAGAGAGAGAGCGAGAGAGAGAGAGTTAGATGAGAGTTAGACACTTGGATGGCTCTCTGACAGGCTGTCATGGGCTGGTGGAAGTTATCAAATGGGAAAGGCTTAGCGCTCCTTCATATACAATAGCATTATGTCACTGTGATGTTACTTCCCATACAGGATTGTGTTTCACTGTCTTAAGGCTGACAAGCTCATAATGTACTCGTACTTGCCCTGATGAAGACCAGTTGGTCCTATGGGGTTATCTTTGTGCCATAATTAATTCGTATTCGTACTTTTCCTTTTTTTTACTCGTAAACATTTTTACCCAAAAAATTACACGTAAACAAATTAATTCGAAAAAACTATACGTAAAAAAAAAAAAAAGTACGAATGTTTTTTTGGAAGCTGCAGTGATTATTATGCCAAAACTAAAAAGGAAAGCCAAAATACGAATATTTTCTTACTGTTTTACGAGTTGTTTTTTTGGTTACTTCATCACGAATGCTTTCATCAGATGCACGACTGCAAATCTCAGTCAGCAGTTAGGAAACTGCCAAAAATCACATGATCAGCAGAGAGCCAATGATGTGAGGCCTGTCCCACTAGCCAATCAAGAGGCTCCAGAGTTGGCATGGCAACCAGCTGTTGCCATGTCTTGTAAAAGTGAGTACTCTGGGCTTTCTTATACATCATTTTAGCTAATTCCATCACCAGTCCCTATGGAAGTCTAAATGCTCAAAAAATAATACATAAATACTACAATGAAATAAAATAAATAACAAAATGATATAAATAAAAAATAAATAGTTCTATAGATCTAATCATTTCTATAATTGTATTAAATAAGAGAAGTACTCTTTGTATTTTACTTCTTTTAAATAAAGGGGCCTCGGCATCGGCCAAGGGACCAAAAATAGGAGCGGCACTTTCATGGGAAATTTGGGACTTTGACCGTGCGTACCCCTCCATGGGTGACGGGACCGGGGCAAACGTGACAGCGCGGCCTGGTGGCTGCTCCCCGGTACTGCAGCGCACATAAAAACTCATAACTCGGGCTAGGAGCGACCGTTCGAGACGGGACTGGTACCCACATGTCCGGCTCGGGGCCCCGGAGCCGGCCGTGGAGGAGCGCCACCTGGCGGCCGAACGCCGGTACTGCAGGCGGGTAAAAAAGGCCGTAACTCTGCCCCCGAGCCACCGGGAGAGACGGGGCTGGCTGCGGGGGAGTCCTTGACCTTAATTGGTGCGACAGGAAGTGCCCTTCGCCAAACAGGAAGTGCCTCTATATCTCATGAACCGTTTGTCGTACAGACGTGTGGGTGGCGTCATATCACATGATTATGAGTCCTTGACCTTAATTGGTGCAACAGGAAGTGCCCTTCGCCAAACAGGAAGTGCCTCAATATCTCATGCACCTTTTGTCATACAGATGCGTGAGTGGCGTCATATCACATGATTAAGAGTCCTTAACCTTAATTGGTGCTTCCTTCGCCAAACAGGAAGTGCCTCTATATCTCAAGAACCGTTTGTCGTACAGACGCGTGGGTGGCCTCATATTACTTGATTAGGAGTCCTTGACCTTAATTGGTGCAACAGGAAGTGCCCTTCGCCAAACAGGAAGTGCCTCTATATCTCATGAACCGTTTGTCGTACAGACGCGTGGGTTGCGTCATGTGACTTGATTGGGAGTCCTTGACCTTAATTGGTGCAACAGGAAGTGCCCTTCGCCAAACAGGAAGTGCCTCTATATCTCATGAACCGTTTGTCGTACAGACGCGTGGGTGGCCTCATATTACTTGATTAGGAGTCCTTGACCTTAATTGGTGCAACAGGAAGTGCCCTTCGCCAAACAGGAAGTGCCTCTATATCTCATGAACCGTTTGTCGTACAGACGCGTGAGTGGCGTCATATCACATGATTAAGAGTCCTTAACCTTAATTGGTGCTTCCTTCGCCAACAGGAAGTGCCTTTCACCAAACAGGAAGTGCCTCTATATCTCAAGAACCGTTTGTCGTACAGACACGTGGGTGGCCTCATATTACTTGATTAGGAGTCCTTGACCTTAATTGGTGCAACAGGAAGTGCCCTTTGCCTAACAGGAAGTGCCTCTATATCTCATGCACCTTTTGTCGTACAGATGCGTGGGTGGCATCATATCACATGATTAAGAGTCCTTAACCTCAATTGGTGCTTCCTTCGCCAAACAGGAAGTACCCTTGCCAAACAGGAAGTGCCTCTATATCTCTTAAACATGTGATATGGCGCCACCCACGCGTCTATACGACAAACAGTTCATGAGATATAGAGGCACTTCCTGTTTGGCGAAGGGCACTTCCTGTTGCACCAATTAACTCATCGGGTGCCCACGAGGTGTCTACACGCCAATCTCTTTGATGTCTCTGGAGGCCCAGCCGCAGTGCCCACGACGCGTTTGACACGTTTTACTGTACTGTAGTTACTGTACATTGCTACCGCAGTGAAGGATCTACCACGGTGATCAACCACCAACAATATGGGAAAAACACTACATTTCCCAAAATGCAGCGCGGTACACGTGACCAGCATGTGCCGTCTCCCTATGGCCGTCTCCCCTGCAGGCTGCAGCCACTCACACGCTTCTGTTCCTACTCTATCGTCCCTCTTGTATCCTATTACTTATCATGACGAGTCGAGTACTAGTATTTCTCGGCGGAGAAACGTAACATGGCCGATTCTTCTCCTATTCTAGATTTTTCAATCATCATATTCAATGCGCGGTCCTTTCTACCTACCGTGACACAAACGCTGCGGCCCTGCGGCCCAGGCCCCGTGGTTCTGACTGAAAGAAAACATTATCGTAAAAAGAAACAGGATTTCCTGGGATTACATTTACTCGGATCATGGATACTATTTTCCCAGTAACGCAGAGGTATGTAACATGGCGGATTCCTCTCCTTTTTCAATCACCATATATCAATCACCATATATTCAAAACGCGAACCTTTCTACCGCCCGTGACACACGCTGTGGCGTGTGTGTCACGTAAAAAGCTGTCCTGACTGAAAGAAAAGATCATCGTGAAAATGATGATTTTACTTGGATTACATTTACTCAACGTAGTACGGATACTTTTTTCCACGACGTGAAGGTACGTAAATGACGTGTTGCCATGGAGACGGTGGGCCCCTGCGAGGGTAACCCTTGAATCACCGTGGGCACCCGATGTGTTAAGGTCAAGGACTCCCAATCAAGTCACATGACGCAACCCACGCGTCTGTACGACAAACGGTTCATGAGATATAGAGGCACTTCCTGTTTGGCGAAGGGCACTTCCTGTTGCACCAATTAAGGTCAAGGACTCCTAATCAAGTAATATGAGGCCACCCACGCGTCTGTACGACAAACGGTTCTTGAGATATAGAGGCACTTCCTGTTTGGCGAAGGGCACTTCCTGTTTGGTGAAGGAAGCACCAATTAAGGTTAAGGACTCTTAATCATGTGATATGACGCCACTCACGCATCTGTACGACAAAAGGTGCATGAGATATAGAGGCACTTCCTGTTTGGCGAAGGGCACTTCCTGTTGCACCAATTAAGGTCAAGGACTCTTAATCATGTGATATGACGCGACCCACACGTCTGTACGACAAACGGTTCATGAGATATAGAGGCACTTCCTGTTTGGCGAAGGGCACTTCCTGTCGCACCAATTAAGGTCAAGGACCCCCCGCAGCCGGCCCCGTCTCTCCTGGTGGCTCGGGGGCAGAGTTACGGCATTTTTTTACCCGCCTGCAGTACCGGCGTTCGGCCGCCAGGTGGCCAAACAGGAAGTGCCTCTATATCTCTTAATCATGTGATATGACGCCACTCACGCATCTGTACGACAAAAGGTGCATGAGATATAGAGGCACTTCCTGTTTGGCGAAGGGCACTTCCTGTTGCACCAATTAAGGTCAAGGACTCTTAATCATGTGATATGACGCCACCCACACGTCTGTACGACAAACGGTTCATGAGATATAGAGGCACTTCCTGTTTGGCGAAGGGCACTTCCTGTCGCACCAATTAAGGTCAAGGACCCCCCCGCAGCCGGCCCCGTCTCTCCCGGTGGCTCGGGGGCAGAGTTACGGCCTTTTTTTACCCACCTGCAGTACCGGCGTTCGGCCGCCAGGTGGCGCTCCTCCACGGCCGGCTCCGGGGCCCCGAGCCGGACATGTGGGTACCAGTCCCGTCTCGAACGGTCGCTCCTAGCCCGAGTTATGAGTTTTTATGTGCGCTGCAGTACCGGGGAGCAGCCACCAGGCCGTGCTGTCACGTTTGCCCCGGTCCCGTCACCCATGGAGGGGTCCGCACGGTCAAAGTCCCAAATTTCCCATGAAAGTGCCGTTCCTATTTTTGGTCCCTTGGCCGATGCCGAGGCCCCTTTATTTAAAAGAAGTAAAATACAAAGAGTACTTCTCTTATTTAATACAATTATAGAAATGATTAGATCTATAGAACTATTTATTTTTTATTTATATCATTTTGTTATTTCTTTTATTTCATTTCATTGTAGTATTTATGTATTCTTTTTTGAGCATTTAGACTTCCATAGGGACTGGTGATGGAATTAGCTAAAATGATGTATAAGAAAGCCCAGAGTACTCACTTTTACAAGACATGGCAACAGCTGGTTGCCATGCCAACTCTGGAGCCTCTTGATTGGCTAGTGGGACAGGCCTCACATCATTGGCTCTCTGCTGATCATGTGATTTTTGGCAGTTTCCTAACTGCTGACTGAGATTTGCAGTCGTGCATCTGATGAAAGCATTCGTGATGAAGTAACCAAAAAAACAACTCGTAAAACAGTAAGAAAATATTCGTATTTTGGCTTTCCTTTTTAGTTTTGGCATAATAATCACTGCAGCTTCCAAAAAAACATTCGTACTTTTTTTTTTTTACGTATAGTTTTTTCGAATTAATTTGTTTACGTGTAATTTTTTTGGTAAAAATGTTTACGAGTAAAAAAAAGGAAAAGTACGAATACGAATTAATTATGGCACAAAGATAACCCCATATGGTCCCCTCCGTTATAATTCTTTGGGTGCTCGGATTTTCCAGTTTTTCAAGCTCATAATATGTATTTGCCATAACTGCAACCAATGCTATGCCTTTGAACCACTATTTTATACTTCGTCGTACAACGGTGTCGCAAGAAAGTTGTGTATACTGTCTATCTAGCTCAGCTACTGTATGTGAGCTATTTCTGAATCATTATTTGTTTGAAATGTTTGGAATATGATCGCCTATAACGATTTTACCAAAATGGGGATATGCCAGGTTGAAAGAGGATAGCGTTGCGGCTTGTGAAGGAAGAACAATTCCAAGCTACGATTTATGATGAATACACATCATCATTTTATGGATCTAATTCAGTGATTCTCAAAGTGGATTTCAGGGACTCTCTGATGTTCCTTTATGGGGGTCTAAATTGACCCTTACAAGTCTGTAACTTTGAACCAAATGGACCAGTTTAAATTGTACAAATGTCAGAGTTTGAGAACCACTAATCTAATTAAAGCCACAGGGGAACAGAACATGTTAAGTGCTGGTGCTTTTGCATCCTCTGATGACTCTGTTTGTTTCTGGCTCCTCTGTTCTTCCCTCCTGCGTCTGCAGTTCTTCTGACACTCTTTGGGGAGAAGATCCATATTTAATGACCCAGGAGCAGATGCATGGAAATGGGCCACTGTTGAACCGGGCACTATAAACCCAGCTAGCTTCTTTTCCCTGCTACAAAGACACAGTTGGATGTCAGCTATAATCTGTTTTGATTTAGATTTTTTCTTTAAGAAAAAGCATCCAATCCATTTCCCACAGGAGATGTGCTAGCAGAAGTTTTTCAAATGGGCCTGTGACTATGAATGTGAAACAGCCAAGAAGGTCAGACTAGGGGATTTTTCCTGGCGTAGCACTGTAAGGGCCGAGCGCTCTGGAAGAGGTTCTGTAAGTTTGTGTATGCTGTGTGTCAGTATCAAACTGTGACGACTCTGCCATTAAAAAAAAAGAAAAAACATTGCCCTCGGCAGTGATATTTGTCAGCCAAGCAAGGCTAGAACTGCTAGACCAATCAGTGCTAACACCAATGGGCCATATGGCTATTTAAAAATAGCAGATATACAAGCTCACATCGCGTCACTTTGTGTATCTGCTATTTTTGAACATTTTGGAAAAATCTTGGAAGTGTTTGAAATTTTTTGAATAATTTTGAATATTTTAACACAAATCAATCTTTTGGGGGTTCCTGGCACAAAATGTTATATATCAATTTAGGGGTCCTTGACAGAAACAGGTTTGAGAACTGTTATTATACAGTAGGTGACTGAGCACATGACAGATCCACAGGGAGGCCCTGCTGGTATCAGACCCCATCTCCTCCATACTCCATATGTAGAGTACGCTCAGTGGTGGAAAAATAACTCCCATTTGTTAGAAAAAGAGAGGAAGGATCCGAGCACTCAAAATGTTAAATAGGAGGGGAACGGATGTAAAAGCTGTGTACTTTATTTCATAACAGAATAATAAAAGCCAAAAAAACTCCCATTTGTTACTCCCATTTGTTACTTAAAGCTCCTATGACACAGCCCCAAATTATCATAATATGATACAGTAAGTCACCTGGTCTCTCTGAAAACGGCACAGAATGTATGTATGATGAGAAATGCATGTTGTGAGCTTCTAGCTCTGCTATTTTCTGTCACCCCACACACACACACACACACACACACACACACACACACACACACACACACACACACACACACTCTGTGTTTGTATCAGCGAGGGGAGAAGTCAAACCAGTCAACATTAGCCTACTACCAGCGCTGTAGGATCGCTCCGGTGCTTCCAGTCGATTACTTAGGCGGTAGAAACGCCCAGGGCACAGGAGGATTGATTGATTGATTGAAGAATTTATTAGAAGTTTGCAATAGAAAAAAGTACAGTTTCATGACAGTACAAATCACTGGTACAAGGTCAACTAAAAGGAGATCCTAGAAAGCCGAGGCTTATTTCCACAGGAACCACACTTTAAGTATCTCATATAACATTGAAAGACAGACGGATAGAACATAGTACTTTATCTAGGATAATATCAGTTTCAAAAGCATAACATCAAATACAAAAGGCAGAATACAAAGAAAAAGGGGGGGGGGAGCATGGGGGCTTAGTCTATTTACAAGTCACGGGTAGCTGCTGTCTGAAGGTGACTTTTCATACCTATTTTGAAGGAGGCTAGGGATTTGCTCTCCTTTAGGGCTTGTGGAAGGGCGTTCCACATGTTGATGGTATAGCAGGAGAACGAGTTAGCGCCTTGTTTAGTGTTAAATCTACGCTGATGATGATTAGTGGAGCTGCCTCTGGTGTTATGATCGTGAACATCCTTGACCTTTAAGAAGTAGTTTGTCAGGTACATGGGAATCTTGGAGGTGTAGTGTATCTTGTACACCAGGCCCATTGCAAGATGCTGTACTCTGTCAGCTACTTTGAGCCACCCCACGCTTTCGTGGTGATGCTCGGTAAGGTGGGTCAGAGGAGGGAGACCAAGCACAACCCTAATTAGTTTGTTTTGGGCTGTTTGGAGCTTTAGCTTTAAGGCAGCTGGGGCGTCGCGATACCAGACAAGGACTCCGTAATCAATGAGGGGCCCAATAAGAGCACCTCCTAGTGTCTTTCGGGATTTAATATTGATCAGTGGGGCAACTCTTTGCAAGAAGCGAATTCGTTGATTGACTTTATTAATTACCTTGGTGGTCATTTTTTCACTGGATAGGTTAGCCTCCAGGATGCAACCCAGGTAGCAGATGTGGTTTTTTCTTTCTATCACAGTGTCACCTACTTTAATTGTGAAGTTCTCAACTAGGCTAAGTTTCTGACTAGATCCAAAGAGGATACATTCAGTTTTGCCTAGGTGAATTGAGAGTCTGTTGTCATTGAGCCAGGTGCAGATTTTGTTAAGTTCACAGTTAAGGGCCTTTTCAACCTGCAAAATGTCTCTGCCTGAGACTAGGAGAGCCGAGTCATCCGCGAACAGAAACAGATTGCAGTCACAAGCAGATGACATGTCGTTTACGTATATTAAGAACAACAGTGGTCCTAGTATACTCCCTTGAGGTACTCCACAGTTTACTGGGAGGGGGGGGGACAGGGTTCCGTTGACTTCCACCATCTGTTCCCTCCCCACCAAGTAAGAGTGCATCCATCTCACTGCTGTGCTATCAAGACCAATAGCTTTGAGTTTTTCGATCAGAATAGAATGATCGACGGTGTCAAATGCCTTCTGGAGGTCCAGCATGACCATGCCACAATATTTGCCATCGTGAATTTCACGTTTGATGTAATCATTCAAATAGATGAGGCATGTATCTGTGGAATGGGACTCTCTGAAGCCAGACTGGAACTCGTAGATCAGTTTATTCTCTTCAAGATATCTAGCCACCTGTTCATAGACAATTTTTTCCATTACCTTAGAGATGGAACTAAGGATTGAGATTGGCCTGTAGTTGCCAGGGTCAAGTTTACTGCCTTTTTTGTGCAGGGGGGTTACCTTGGCTAATTTGAAGTCCTGGGGGACATAACCCTGCTTGATAGATAGATTAATAATATGGGTAATGATTGGGGCAATGGTGGCAGCTGAGTCTATGAGAAATTTGGGGGCAATTTTATCATGGCCAGCGGCCTTGAATTGAGGTAGGGTGCGCAGTTTTTTAAACACTTCATCAGTTGACACCGTGGCAAGTTTAAAGTTGTCTTTGCATACCCCAAGGTTCCTGTAGAATTTCAAGATGTGCCTAACACCAAACAGCCCAGATGGAGCGGGCAGTTTATTGACCAGATTTTTGGCCATGGAGGTGAAGTAGATGTTGAGATTTTTGGCTACATCAAGACTATCCGTGAGGAGGAGAAAGTTAGACACCTGAATTCTAATCTCTGGTTTGTTTTCGACTTGTACATTTTTAGCGTTAAATATGCTATGAAGTTGCGGAATCTTAAAGGTGATACACCATGAAATTTCACTTTTCCTATTTTAAAACCTTTTTTTGGGGTCCCACTAGCACCTTCTATCCTCACAAAGTCCCGTTTCTGACCGTTGTGTCTTTCTCTGGTTTTGAGAAGGCGAAGGTTAAAAGTATCCCACAGGTTCTCAAAACAGGCTGTCCAGATTTGCTGCCGATTGTGACGTTATCTGCCGATTGTGACATCATCACAAAAAAAAAAAAAATCAAAAAAGGTGGCGCAGTTCAGGCCAAAGGTGGTACTGCAGCTGAAAATGCTCTGAGAGCCATTCAAAAATGAGAGAGGCTCTCTATTCAGGAGTGGTAATTTAGCCTCAAACCTTTTGAAAAAGGTTTTTGGGACATAAACAATATGACATAACTCCTTTTTAAATGCATGGTGTATCACCTTTAATGTTTATGCCTGCAACTGCTAGATAAATGTTTTGCTAAATAAATTCGCATTTTCATTCCAGCCAGCTTTCTGTGTCGCAGATTCAGGGCTAAATGCTTTACACCACTGTATATGGTACATCTCTCTTCAAACCGTCATGGTTTCAAATTACATTTCATTCACAACTCTAGAACATCACCCTCCCATTTTAGATTAGGCCTAAGTCTTGGCAGTGGGTTGGGCTGCTCTGTCAACTTGTTTTTCCTTACACAGAGCATTGGTAATCCTTAAAGCAACTGCATGATGCAGCAAACCCTTGTAGCTTTTAGTCAATGTGCCCATCTTCTCTTTGGTGACGTCTTTGGCGTTGTGCACACGAACAAAGTCACATTTGTCCTCTGCTTCTGACATGAATGCTTTTGTTTATTTTAAGAAGCAATTTCCCCATTCAGCCAGAAATACACATTTCTTTTCTTTTTACACTTGAAGTAATAGTCTCAGGGGTAGCACTGTCGCCTCACAGCTAGAAGGTCCTGGGTTAAATTCCTGCTGGGCGACGCTGTGGGCACTGGGAGCGTGTTCTCTCCTCAGCGCCCATACCCTATGTGGGGTTGGCGAAAGGGCCTTTCTGTGTGGAGTTTGCATGTTCTCCCCGTGTTTCCTATGTAGATACCCTCACAAAAAATATGCAGTAATCCTGGTCTCTATAATGCCCCTCCTGGCCAGCTGGGGCACCTGATGGAGGGGAAAGGAACTGGTTGGAATAACGTGGTCCTTCCACGCGTTACGTCCAACCAGGGAAGGGGGGACGTCCAACTGGGGAAGGGGGGGACGCGCTACGTCCTCCCGTCAGGTGATAAGAAGCGGCCTGCTCACTCCTCATGCACTGATGGAAGCATGATCTCAGTTCGGGCCCTCCCCAGGTTGGCAGAGGGAGAGCAAAGCCCAGGATTACAGCTTAGGCAATTGGCACTGAGTGAAAAATGGGTTGCAAAAATTGTGGGATAAAACATTTTTAAGAATTAAGTAATAGTCTCAAACTCAGTGTCAATAAAACGTATAATGCTCAAAAAACTATTCCCCTGCAGACATCACTCTGTAACAGTCTGTGCGACTTTTCAATGAGGCTGTGTCAAACCCAAACGACACCTCACATCATGCATGAGGGTCTGGATCATCTGGCGTCAAGAGGGTGGTAGGTTGGTTTCCTTGGGGATTGGCTGTGATCTCTCATGTGTCAAGGAGATAATTATGTCTACCATGCATATGCACTAGCTCATGGGTCTTCAGTAGGGGGGCTGTGGGCTTATAGACCGGCTATTTTCAGCAAAGAGGTTTGGTGTAGAGGGAAAAAAGTTTACAAAGTATAGAGGATTTAAAAAGACACATTTTAACATGAATCCAACATTAATAGAAAAGATCATTTGTAAACTTAAATATGAAATTACGCAACACTGAGTGATCGTGCTTTCAAACTCTAAAGTCTAGCATTGAAATATATAAAAATACATTGAAGACCCCTGCTGCGCTAGCTATTGTCTATCTATGTGACTGTCATCTGATTGTACGTCATTGGTTGCCAAATGTTTGTTGTATGTAGGCTACATTATATTTTCTATTATGCTATCTTGTTAATATCTATCTTATGCAAATGAGTTGCGGGTTGCACAGTGTGAAATACTGTATGAGTGGCTCAGCTTGTCGAAACGACGAAACCTAATTTATTCAGCTCACAGCTGTGAGTCTTTATCAATTGTGAGCCTTCATAATGACACCCTTATCGCTTTATTCCTTTCATTTAGAGGTGTGTGTGTGTGTGTGTGTGTGTGTGTGTGTGTGTGTGTGTGTGTGTGTGTGTGTGTGTGTGTGTGTGTGTGTGTGTGTGTGTGTGTGTGTGTGTGTGTGTGTGTGTGTGTGTGTGTGTGTGTGTGTGTGTGTGTGTGTGTGTGTGTGTGTGTGTGTGTGTGTGTGTCGCCATTTAGTACAGTATATCTGATCTTCATCTCTTTGTGAGAACATTGATAATGGATGGACACTATTTTCAGCGAAGATATTTAATGTAGAGTGAAAACATAACATCCACAACGACACAATTGGAACTGGAACACTTTAAAATTGAAGGTCATAAATGATCTTTGAGGTGATCTCCTGATTAGATAAATTGGTATTCTGACCTGTTTTCTGTTTACTAAAGACCTGGAGGAGATGGGGAGACCCCATACTGAACAAACACAGCTTTAATTTAAAATTGTAAACAACAACAACAACAACAAAACACTTATTATGTATTTCGTACTATTTCTTACCTTTTGCTATGAGACTGAGCCAAGGGTAGGGCTCGATAAGCACTATGCTTCTCCCTATCCCCTTTTTTGGTACCTTGGACACCTTATCATCACTCGTGCCTTGAATTTTTCTTTCTATATTTATTTATTATCTTTTGATAATATGCTATGTTCAGATGCACTGATATCAGAAATCCATTTGTATTGAACTGTCCAAAAGTGCTGAAAAATTAAACGAACTGAACTGAACTGAAACTACTACTAACTACTACAACAAAAGCCAAACATTGTAATATATCACTCTCACACCCCTTTGAATTAACATTAACAACGTGCAAGGTAATTTGTAAGATACGATAGCGTTGTAAACTTTCATGATTTGATGTTTACGCTCTCGTTTTCATTCCATTTCAGCAGCAGACCCCTAATCAATCACTTGAGAATGACTGTCTTTTGATGTGGTTCTATTGATTACGTGTGCCCCTGTACCACCGTGTATAAAGATGTCTTTAGAATCCGACGGCATGGCATTTGAAGCCCAATTCCCCATCACAGCTCGATGCTGCCTCAGGGTTCTCAGCGTGTTTGTAATGGCTCATAGTGGAGTCATATTCAGCTGGAGTGATTTAAAGCATTCTATAAAAAAACGTGTCCCCAGGCCCAGCATGTTCCGTTCAAGGTTAACGCCGTAAACGCACACATCCAAATATTTAACCACATGTTACCCTGTTCACGTCATAATAATAAGTTCGGTGAAAACGGATGAAGGTTTGGCATGCAATAGCAGATCTACAAGCTCAGCTGTTTGGCTGGCACGTTGTGAGTTTGCAGATCTAATATATTCAGCGAATAGATTTTGATGTTGAGAGACAAAAGGAGGGGCTGAGTGCAGAAGCATGGGCGACCTGATTCCCAAGGCTATGTCATATGGAGTCATAGGAGTGGCCATAGGTCAGGAACCTATCTCCTGTTTCTGTAGCGTGTGGCGGCTTGATGTACAAGTACATCCCCTATATAACAAATATGGTGTTGTAAAACATTTTTGTATTGCATTATGGCTGAAGAACTGAGGACTTGAAAAATGGAGGACCCCCCCCCCCCCCCCCCATTTTTTGTGAACTGTACTGTCTTGTTGAACAGTGTCTTGTTTTTGTGATTTTATGTTGTCTGTGAACATTTTTAAAAATCAATAAAAAAGTTTAAAAAAACAAAAAAAACAAGTACATCCCCTGAACATACGCTAGTAGGCCTACTGTATGTCGCAGGGACTTACCCCAATCCATACCTTGTGCCAAGCAGGGAGGCATTGGGTACCATTTTAGTCTTCTTTGGTATTACTAAGCTGGGAATTGAACCACTGTTAGCCCTTACTGTAAATGTATAGCAAAACTCTGAATAGTATTATACTGTATTATTATCAGACAGAAACTTTGGAAAGGAATACAGTAAGTTACTGAAAAACTTTGAACAAGAATACAGTAAGTTACTGAAAAACTTTGAACAGGAATACAGTAAGTTACTGGAAAAAACTTTGAGCAGGAATGCAGTATTTAACTGTATATTTTCCGTAATATACTGTAATTCCAAAAACAGTAAGTGGTCATCATTGACAATGATGACCACTTTGATTGTAGACATTTTGCAGCTCTTCAAACTCACGACACTTTGTGTGATTTGATGCCTTTGTGAACTTGCAGATTGGCTATTATTTTATTTTTTTAAGCTATAGGACTTTTAAATGGTTAACAGTTCCTGCAACAAGAGGAGCTGTTAACCACTTAAACCCCAGCATCCGTGTAGCTTGTAGATCGGCTATTTTCAGCGAAGATATTTAATGTAGAGTGAAAACATAACATCCACAACGACACAATTGGAACTGGAACACTTTAAAATTGAAGGTCATAAATGATCTTTGAGGTGATCTCCTGATTAGATAAATTGGTATTCTGACCTGTTTTCTGTTTACTAAAGACCTGGAGGAGATGGGGAGACCCCATACTGAACAAACACAGCTTTAATTTAAAATTGTAAACAACAACAACAACAACAAAACACGTATTATGTATTTCGTACTATTTCTTACCTTTTGCTATGAGACTGAGCCAAGGGTAGGGCTCGATAAGCACTATGCTTCTCCCTATCCCCTTTTTTGGTACCTTGGACACCTTATCATCACTCGTGCCTTGAACTTTTCTTTCTATATTTATTTATTATCTTTTGATAATATGCTATGTAGATGCACTGATATCAGAAATCCATTTGTATTGAACTGCCCAAAAGTGCTGAAAAATAAAACGAACTGAACTGAACTGAAACTACTACTAACTACTACTACAACAAAAGCCAAACATTGTAATACATCACTCTCACACCCCTTTGAATTAACATTAACAACGTGCAAGGAGGGGCTGAGTGGAGGAATACAGTAAGTTACTGGAAAAAACTTTGAGCAGGAATGCAGTATTTAACTGTATATTTTCCGTAATATACTGTAATTCCAAAAACAGTAAGAGAGAGCCAAAAAGACAGAAATTAAAAGAGAACGTGCTGCCAGTACTTTACTGTAATTCTGCAGTGAAAAGTCTTACTCCAACTTCCCAATCTCAGGCAGGGCAGTCCAACCTGAGGCCACTGAACCGCTGTTTGAGTGGTTAAGTATTGGCATTTATTTATGTATTTATTTATTTGTGGTTAAGTAGGCATGTATTTATTTCCCCCCCTATTTTTCTCGTGTTGAATACTAATAGTGTCTGTTAATGTCACATCGATCTGTCTTGATGTCTTGAACTTTTTACACTTTTGCGGCTGATCAGGGTTTGATAGGTCTAATTTTAATAGCTTCAATTGTATCTACGTTATCCCCGTATCGATATGGTGTAAAACAGCCTGTTGGGCCTGCTTGGTATGCATGCGATGAGGAGGGGCCAATAAAATGGCTCGTTGCAGCTAGGTGACAGACTCCTGAGGGCATTCTGCCAATACAAAGGCTGAGATCTAATTCGTTCTGGAGCACCAATTCCTATCCATTACTCGCCCTCGACCTGCGGAACATGACAGCTTGATTGAGACGGCCACGAACGTGCCCCCCCCCCCCCCCCCAAAAAAAAGAGAACGCTGCACAGTTTGCCAACTTTCCATCAACGCAAGCGTGTGTGTGCCAGTGTGACCTGATTCATTATCACCGGTGTCTCGAGTACCAGCCGCGCGAGAGAGAGGACCAGGGTGAAGACAGGATGACAAAGGAGAGGATGAACAACATGGCTAACCAGGGGCGTCACAAGGGGTGGCGCCCCTTGTGACCCTTCAAGAAATAGCGGGTTTGGTGACCCACAGCCTTTCCTCTAGCACCGTCATTTCCCTCAAAAGCTCCATTTGCACACAGGAGGTATCAAAATCCAACGGGAGGATTGCAAGATGAATTGAGGTCAAGAGGTACACGCACATCCGTAAGTTTTCGACCGGTCTGGTACTAGATCGGAAATAAATAACACCTTACGAAGGCCACAGAGGCCAAACCATATGTTTTTTGTTTTGTTTTGTTTTTACAGCTGCAAAAGACATTTTTCTGGGAGCATTAAGACAGTGTGTGGACCTTAAGACCCTAAGCGATTTAAGCCTGCCTAGTCCCTTATTTCCCTCATGTCATCTGACACTTGTTCCACACTCAGCCTTCATTTACACCCCCCTCCTTCCCCTCATCCTCAACGCTGTGTTCTTAATCAACCAAAAATAAGCTCCATAGAGATGACCTGTTTGTTTGTTTGTTTGTTGCTAAGCTGTCTTTGTGTAAAAAATGTAAAACTCAAAAAACATAATAAAAAGAAAAAAAGCTCCATATAGGCGTGATCTTTGTTAGTGAACATGACGACATGAGAATATACAAAATAATCCTTGAACCTGTTGACGGGACGAGAGAGCGAGAGAGTAGAGAGAGAGCCAGTGACGCAGGTATTGATGGTCTGGTGCAGAGAGGTGGCCTGGGTCCTGCCGCAGCATGATAAGATCTCCCTCCCTGCCTCTTCCAGCCCTCCTGAGCTTTATAACTCGAGATGACAGAAGGTGATGGAGAGAAAACCTGATAACAGATTTTGAAATTCAGATCGGAGCCATCTCAAGGAGGGCTGTCTGTCTGCCCTCCTGGCTGGCTGTCTGCCGGCGGTGGATTTATATAACATTGTCATTCTGACATTCGGTCAAGATGACATTGACTCAGCTCAAAAGCGCCCAACAACCCGGGGAGATAACAGCCATTATATTATATGGTATTCTCACTGAAAATAACATATTCCTTTGAAATGCATTTAGAGAGATTCATCTGGGGAACTAGTGCTCATTTACATTTTTATCAACAGTTACTTTTCTAGCATGGTTTCTGGAAATGTTGCTCATGTTGAAAAGACTCTGTGTGTGTGTGTGTGTGTGTGTGTGTGTGTGCAGAGACATAAAGGCTTTCCAATGAATGGCTGATCGTCCATCACAAGGTATCAAGACCACATTCCAGGCCATTTCTAACCCTTAAATCTGATCTTGGCATTGTGAGCTCCAGTGATAAAAGCCCTGTTTCTCCCAGACAGGCTCATAAAGGACAAAAATGCACCCGATGAATCAAGATGCTCCAAGGGCACCTGGCCTCAAATGGCTAAAAATAAGCTGGTATTTCCTGGGCCGGCGACAGTTTAAGGGCATCTTGGTTCCATGAGGTGTTGAAGTGTATTTGGCCGGGCAATGAGAAGTTAAAATGATACGAATGTCGCACATTATGGTCTCAGTAACACGGCACAGAGAATTACTGGGTTTTTCTGTATGGCTTGTAATGTCACCAACTCTTATAGATGTTTGTTGGTCGTTTGTGTGCATACTTGAGTGTGTACTATAGACCAAGTAGCGTTGCAAAATGTTCCATGCTAATACCTAAATAGCCATAGCCTCTGCTTGGACAGCATTGAGAAATTACTTAGAAACAAGATTTTGAAAATAAACAAGCTCTCAACATCATCTATTTTCCTTATTTTACATATTGAAAATGTTTGAAAATCGTTGAAAAATGTTCACAATAATTACACACTTACACGGTTATTTGGTAAAAGATATTGTCACAATAGATTTTGTCCACATCACCCAGCCCGACACCACAGTGGTTCTCAAAGTGTGGTTCCAGGTGGTCCCCAGACAAATTAAAAAATATATAAAAAATTGTATAAAGATCAGCCACCCTTACATGGGCTTTATTTAACATTTTAAAAACACAAATCTTCTATGGGGGTCTCAGGGACTGAGGCACACAATATTTTCAGATGGGGGGTCCGCAGACAAATGCGTAAATGTTAATATGGGCATCCTCGGTATAAAAAGGAGTTGGGAAACCATTAGATAACATGCTTGTCTGTTTACCTCTATTGCTCATGGCAGCTCACTTCCACGCTGCTTTAGTTAAGTCCATTCTGAAATTGTCCATATCAGGGACTAGACCTGCCCGCTGTGTGGAGCCATGCAGGCTGTCATTACAACCAATATAAAGAGGTTTGCACAAAGACCTTGAGTGAATTTCCAGTTGAATAAGTGCTCTGTCTGAGTGCCTCCACTTTGCTTACCACCTGCGTGCTTGCGTGTGCGCGTGCGTCTCTGTCAATAGTTCTGGGGCAGAAGATTCTAAGCTTTGTACTGAAATTAATTCTTTGACCAACATATTTTCCAAACCTCTATTCAATATCATTTCACATCTCTGTGCGACTTGCACTGCGCTCGTCATTCATATTGATTCAATACTAAATACACACAAGTCAAGTAGTTCACTGACTATGAACGATATAGAAAATACAATGATGAACAATATAGTTATCTTCTTGGTTATACTGCTTAGTGTGAATGGCACTTTCAGGGGCGGCATAGCTCAGGGGTCGAGAAACCGACATTAGAGCACGAAGGGTTCCCAGTTCGAATCCGGGCTCCCCCTGGGTTAACTGTTCTGCTGCTGTAGACGGCGCTCACCGTCATTGAAAGGGTTAATACCATGGCGCCGTTGACGGTGAGGACTGTGAATCTTACTGTATATACAGTAAAGATATTATTACTTACTTAATGTCGCTCCGGTCCCGCCGCATCGGTAATGTCGGCGATTTGTTTACAACGCACGTTGGGCGTGCACGCGAAGTGAAGCTCCTCAATGTTAAGTCAATGGAGAGGCCCATAAAGAAACTTCATTTAAACAAAATAGCCATTTTGAGACATTTTGCAGCAGATCTAAATGTAAACAAGGCACAAGGCAGGGCGCAGCCATCTTCCTCTTCTTGTCCCACACTGTCATGTGACTAGATGACGTAATCGTTGCCGTCAAGTGATAATCCAAAAAAACAAAAACAACCCCCTTCCAGCCCTTCAAAATAATAGCGGCGGCCTATGGAGGAAACTGCGTGGCACCGAGGCACCAAGCAACTTTCAGATTAAGAGGCACTAATTGTGTTAATATCGAAGAGTCCTTGAGCAAGACTCTGAACCCCTAGTTGCTCCTGGTGAGTAGGTTGGTGCCTTGCATGGTTTTCTCCGCCATCGATGTATGAATGTGTATGTGAATGGGTAATGTAATGCACAATGTATGTAAAGTGCCTTGGATAATATATAATAATATAAATATAATATATAAATGCACCATTTACCTCCCTACTCAGGGACACTTCAACAGGGTTCGGGTTTGAACCGTAGGACATCTTTCTTGCCCCTCTGCCCTTTCAGCTATGGCCCTCTTGTGAGCTTGTACAGCAGATTGGCTGTTTTTGCAGAAAGTTTCGCCCCAGAAAAGGGCCGCTAGGGTTCATGTGGTTAAGGCAGTTCTGCATAGCTTCCTTGCTGCTGCTTCGGCACACACTCGCACAGTTGAGTACTCCTATGTGCGCTGTGTCATCATTACCCTTCCAGACAGCCCCACTTTCCGTTCTCTCGTGCTGTGATGGCTTCTGTGCCACTTTAGTGGCATTTGTCTCGCCCCGGCGGCGCCTGGCATCCGCCAGGCAGGTGTGGCTCGGGGAGGGAGGGGTGACGGGCGATGGATCTAATGTACATTGAGACCTCTCAGTGTTGATGCATCATTTGACAGGACGGAGTCACCGTCTGGCACCGAGGACATGTCAAACTGCAGAGAATGTCCCCTCTTCTATGCAGTGGAAAAAAGCCTTGCACACACAGACACTTGCAGGCACTCCCTCTTACACACACACACACACACACACACACACACACACACACACACACACACACACACACACACACACACACACACACACACACACACACACACACACACACACACACACACACACAGTGGTGGAAAGTAACTACCGTGAGTACATTTACTCAAGTACAATTTTGAGGTACATTTACTTTACTTGAGTACTGTATTATTCAATATTCATTTTGTGATTCTATTGACTTCTATTCCACTAGCCTACAGTACATCGCAGAGCCATATTTGTACTTATTACTCGACTACAATTACGTTTACTTAACCCATGAAGACCTGAGTACATCAGGCTGCTTTATTATGAAACAGATTGTTCTGGTCCTTGATTATGACTGACTGAGCAGCTGTGTTCAAACCGAGTTGTAAAATTCTCCATAAACACATCACACCTGCGCCTGTATTACATCAGTACTGCACCATATAATTGCTTAACAATGTCCGCTTCTGATGACATTTTAATAAGAAATAAGCCTGGTATATACTACATGTATCTATGTACACCGTTTTAAGACTAAACGTCTAAACAGAAATATAGGTAAAACACACAGTTAGTTACTTATATTGTATTACTGTAACTCACACTACCACACAGATTGGTTAAAATAATGTTTTATCCACACAAAAAAAGCTATGAATTGGAGCTATGAAGTGGTTATAAGGAGCTGGCTACGGGGCTGTGTGAAGCTTTTAGCCTAATGATACTTCCGATCACCTCGGTTGCATGAGTGAGTGCTTTTTAATGCCGAGAGGAGGATGGGTTTCAATTTCTAACCCCCGCATGAAGTCATTTCCAGGGGTTCGCAGTTCTGTACTTACTTAATTACCAGTTTAAAAATAGGAGAAATCACTGATCTTCCCTGGCTCTTTATGACATTGTGCACGGCTACGCACGGATAGCTTTTTACGCACTGCCACGGTTAACCCGCCATGGGCTGAATTCCAATTCCACAAATTAGAATCATATTATTGGCTTATATTATAATAGCCTAGCTATCTTCACTCCCACTGTTATGCTGCAGGTACTGTAAGGCCCAGCACTAGAAAATACCTGTGTGTGTGTGTGTGTGTGTGTGTGTGTGTGTGTGTGTGTGTGTGTGTGTGTGTGTGTGTGTGTGTGTGTGTGTGTGTGTGTGTGTGTGTGTGTGTGTGTGTGTGTGTGTGTGTGTGTGTGTGTGTGTGTGTGTGTGTGTGTGTGTGTGTGTGTGTGTGTGTGTGTGTGTGTGTACACACGCGCGCGTGTGTTCCAAGACATACCGTATCGATGAGCTTCATTTAGCGCAGTGTAAGCATGCAATTCAATCGATTTTCCTTTCAATTTGATTTGTTTGTAATTTAGGCTTGTAGTCGTGTGTCATCTTTTCGGTTCAGAGCCAATATGGTAAACCAGTGATTATCAACCTTTTCAGGCCGCGACCCCCACAATAATCATATTTTAACTGTGGACCCCCCACCCTGACGAGCACCAAGAGTTGAGGCGTTACATTTTGTGTAACATGGTTGGTTCTATTGTGAAAAAAACGTGAGGCGTTGTGAGCATGGAGATCGGCTTTTTTCACAATTTCTGCCTCTAATATTTGACAATTTGTCCAGTGTTTAATTCCTCATAATAGAGGTATTAAAAAGTACTTAAATTGTCACTTGATTGTGCAGATACCCTCTATACACTTAAACTTCATGTTGGTTTGTTTACTGTTGAGTGAGAAAACAATGTTGCACATTAAGTTAATCATCTGGGGACCCCCAAAATAATTTTGGGACCCCCCCTGGGGGTTGAGAACCACTGTGGTAAACCATTCAGGGAAGAAAAAATTGCCACTTGGGGAACCATTTCCCTTTTTTTGTGAAGAACCAGGAACTTGGGGTAAGCTCCTCCCCTTTTTTAGTCCACTTCCTCCCGGGTGCTTCTGTGTTTATTCCTACTAACAACAACACTGCCTGTTTAGGACTCTGCTATTAGCAGAATCGGTCTTATTAGTCCAGAGCTATAATCACTTGAACAATCAGAGGCAGATTTCTTGAGCACACACAGTCACACACATGCCAGTAGGCCACTTCCATTTCATCATAATAGAAGTCAAAGGGGCTCTGATGGGGCTGAAAGCTTGCCCAAGTTTGTAATCATGGATACGTCATAGACGACTGAAAGCATCAGATCCACATTGGAGCCATATGCCATTCCCAAGGTCCACATGATTGTTGTCGTTTTTCAAAGCGTATTACATGACGATTCAATGAACACCGGTTCATTTTTGATGGTTGCAAATATAAACCTGCAAACCTGGCAGTCACCCCTCACTTTATCCTGCACTTCACACACAAATAAGTCAAATTTTGCACGGAAGTAAATAACGGATGTCACCTAAACCCCTGGCTGCACCTTAGAGAACTCTCCGAGCGTGTCTCATCCATTGTGGTGAGACTTAATTGCCAGCTGTCCACTGGCAGCTTTACTGGGAGATTTAAGGCTTCCAGGCTGGACCGGTGGGCAGTGTCCATGGTGCCCCCGCACGCCAAACACACAGACCACTCATTAATTTGCAGCCTGTCTTGCCACAGAGAGCCGCGTGGCCCCAGAGCCAGGAGCCCTTGACAGACGTGCAGGCGAAAGGGCCCCGCCAGCCTCCATCCCCACTGTCTCAGCTGCTCCGGGCAGATAGCACGCTGCCCCGTGCACAGGCTGCTGGGTGATGAATGAGCTGACAAGATTTTTCCTCCCCACCCCACCATTAGCCATTTCCCTCCTGGAAAGGGGGGAGGGGGTGTAGGCAGCATTAGAAAAAAGAGAGAGTGACAGGAAAAAAATGGATTGACTTTGCGGCAACACTATTTTTAGTACGTCTGCAATGTGCTTTATTAGTTTGAGGCTGGCAAGACGGAGACAGGGGTGGGGTGGGGTGGTTTAACCTCAAAGACAGGTGGGGGAGAGCGTTTTAGCCCCAGATAAAGGGAAGGAAAGAGGGGAGAGAATATGATTTAGACTCGGAGGGAGAGACGGACGGATGGAGGGAGCTGGGTGACTGATGGCTGGAGATGGGAAAAGGCAGACAAACAAATTCACTGGAACAAGAGGATTTCTGAGCAATCATTTCAGCAGCTGTGGCCTCTTCCCATTTCTTGCACAATGATACAAAGAGCATTCATATTTCATGCTTTGTTTAGCTTCTGTGTTGGAGCGTCTGTCACTGTGCTGCTGTAGAGATCAGTGTCTGAAGCATGGTAAACACATCCGACGGAAAGCTGCCTGATTTATACAACCACGCCAACCCTACAATGGTGTTGTGCGCTGAAAATATATGATCTACAAGCTCTCTCACTATGTGTCTTCGGTCGTAGATCAGATAAATCGGGCTCAAGGTCTTTTCCCATCATCCATGTCAAAGAAATTGCAAATGACTTTATCTGCAATAGACTGTGGATTCACTGCTCAGTCTCCTGGCAGATGATTTAGATGTAGGCTATCATCACCTTCCACAGAATGAGATCACTGTCAGATGGCTGATTGAAGTTGACTTCATGTCTTTGAACTTTACAGAGCGAAGCCAGCAAACCAGCACCATGCAGGGAATATCTCACAGGCCACTCTTACTCATGTCCTATCAGAGCATAAAGTACTTCAACCCTAGCGGCCCTATTGTGGGCATATTGTGGGAAACGATTTAGTCATGTCATCAACATGGATCTGTCCCATTTAGCGCCACCATCAGGCCGATTTTTTTCAAACACATTTTTGGACACTGCTCCTACAGATTTTTCCCTACAATCGCGCAAGGCGGTACACAGTATGTCTATGTTCATGTCATCAACATGAATATGGTCCCAATTAGTGCCACCACCAGGCTCATATCTCTGCCACCATTGCCCCTATCAATGTCAAACTTTGCACACTCACTCCTTTCCTGCCACATCACAACCTCCGCCCCTCAGTTCTCACATGCCCCTCTTCTAGCGCCACCATCTGCCAGGAACCAATGACACTTACAGGCCTATGTATGTATACATGTGACATGACGGTCGCTTATCCCCCGATTAGGGAGTCTTACTGGTTTATATATATAAGGAATAAAAAATATCAACAACAAAAGAAAAACCTGCTTCTTGATTATTCAAGTGGACTACATGAGCAAGATTAAGTCTGTTATTGGATCTATCGTTTCGATATATATACTCAGTTAATTGCCCAGACCTACAGAAGCTTGTAGAAGAGTTGTTTAATAATATTAACTATGTTGATATGTGTTGGATGTTGTAACAAACGACATACCCAAGCCAAAAAAGAAATCCACATGGCAACAATGAGCCACCGTAGGATATCAATGACTCTCAACTTATTAAATATTTGAAAAAGATGTATTTAAATTGGCAAACTACTGGGACCTTGTACAGCCAGTACCTTTTGTTTTGTTTTGTTGCTATACTGGTAACCAGTGTATCAATAAATTGACTTTTGCATATTGTAACTATGTCTGAAATGGTATCGTCTAATTCTGTGAGGGATGGGCCACGAGGTGGCATGACACTTAAAAGAATTCCTTCATTCATTCATTGTAGACCAGCTATTTATAGCGAAGATAGTTAAAAAAGAAAGGGGCCAAGGATAGACCCCTGGGGCAACCCGGTCAACGAAGTATAATGGAGTACTATTGGGTCCACTATAATATACTCTCAGTCTAACTGGTCACTTACTATTCTCATATGTGATAACAGAAAGTCGATGAGCGATTCAGCGTTTGCTTTTGGCAGTATGGATGGCGTTTGGACAGCATGGGTGGGTGCTTTGTGCCGTGGCACTTTGTGACTCATTTATTCACCTAAATGACATGCCGTCTGTTCGTCTGCCTGGCCCACAAGCTTCTCCTAGGCTCTCATCAGGGTCACTGTGTGCAGTCAGTGAGATCTGTGTGGTCCAACTGGACTCGGTTACTAAGGGATTCTTACCACACCACTCAAATACACGGCCAAGCCATTAGAAGTGCAATCTGAAGCTTCAGTGAATAATGTGCACTCTTCATCCTGGCATTTCAATGGGCATTTTAACGTTCGACTAAAGACGAGGTAACGTGGGCTGAAATGGTCCTTTGCACGGACGTTTCTTTGGGATCTGGGAGACGGGATCAATTCACACCACTATCAAATGTTGCTTTAATGCGTACCCACATCCATCAGGCAGGGTTTTACAACACAGCTCAGACAATGCCTGGCTTCCTGTCAAGGGTGAGAGGAGAGGGGTTCGGTCTGCTGGCTGACTTTTCTGCTGCTCTCTTCAGCCCGACCGCCCTCCATCATTCTCTACAGGATTTCATTGCAAAATATCTTGATTCCATTGGTTTTGGTTTTGGCCAAACATGTTTTGTGTTAATCTGAAGGGAATATTTCCCCACGCTGACCACCGATCCTCGGTGTTGCTTTGATCACACTTGAACCTAATTTGAACTACTGTAGAACTGCACTCTGTCGGTGGTGCCAACTTGCCGCCTTGTGCACAAATAGGCCATGTATGGCCTACTTGTGCGCCAACAGAGCACACCAGGTGTGG
Organism: Nannobrachium achirus; assembly: GCF_963921795.1. Classification (NCBI taxonomy): domain Eukaryota; kingdom Metazoa; phylum Chordata; class Actinopteri; order Myctophiformes; family Myctophidae; genus Nannobrachium; species Nannobrachium achirus. Next base: position 42,999,908 of record NC_137820.1, read on the forward strand.
TGCACTCACCACTGGCATCACCACTGGCGATGTCAGTGACATCACCAGGAATGCTGGTCCCTCATTGCCTGTTAATGATGACGTTGCCTGAAATGATTGGGCTACGGGCTTAAACAGAGAAGGACACCGACATACTGTACATACCCAGCCGATCGCAATACATGTTCGCTCTTCTGGCGCGAGTAACAAGGCCGAATAATCAAACTTGCAACTTGTCTTATTGGTTGACCGCCTATACTGTAGCTATTGCCTGACCTTGGAGGATTGAGGAGACAGACAGACCAGGGTTCATCACCATGCCGGCTTTGGTGGACATTTTTGTCAAAATAAAATACTTGTCAATTGTCATGGACATACAAACAAATATGACCAGAAACAGAGCTATAGCCCTAAATGTATACTACTGGTGCTGTGGTTCTCAAAGTGGGTTGAGGAACCTATTGAGAGAGAGAGTTGTGGTCTGCTCATTGCAACTGCAATTCAGTGACATGTCAAAGCTCTTAAAATGAATCCACAGAAAAGGCCAGCCTTACGCCCTGAGGGGGAAAAAACACCCAGCTCGCCTTCATCTCTGCATATCGCATCAGCCAAGTGCGTTCTGTCGGGTTTGTTTAACGGCTCAGAGAAAACAAACCCATCCCCAAGCACTATGGGGTTTTATGTGAGTCCACTTGTTGACTAAGCAACTGTGTGTTTCTACTTTCATAGGCGCAGTTTAACAGTATCCACAGCAGGCCATCCACGTCCACACTGTATTTAAATACACTGGAATGGATGGTTTTCATGTTGGTGTTTTTGGCCGGCCACATCTCATAAATCAATCTATCATTCATTACAAATATGCTTACAGTATATACGTTTCTGTGAGGATGGCTGAAAATGTATGGCAAACATTTTAATTACACAGTAAAATCCTCAGCGTTCAGTGACTCCTGTGTATACAAATTGATCGAATAGGACAATTTCTACCCAATGTTGTTTCAACCAGCCAATAAATACAGAGTAAGTGAATGTTGTTTGTGGATATTGCAGCAGCATGCGTATTAACAGTAAAATGGCTGCTGACATCTTGGTTTTCCTTCATTCTGTAGCCATGGGAATTCTCTTCTTTGTTTTACCAGTTATCAACCCACCACATCTTAACTGCTGGCATACAAATGTCTGCACTATAAATTCCTGGGTGTTAATTTATCCATCTATAACTCTCGAGAGTGTACAGTACAGTATCAGTCATATGTTTTATTCATTCACTCAGTGTCATAACATGTCCTTATCGACTGAATTAGGTGCTTAAGTAGCTTCAATATATCTAGATACTTTTTACTAGTAACTGTGGTGTAGCATTACTATTGCATCTCCTGGTAGATCTATTTACAGTGCAATCATTGCATATCGTCGCTGTCGGGTGAAAACCTCTTCTGTCCAAAACGGTTACTTTTCAGGGTTCAAATTCTAATATAAAAAGTGGCAGATCTGCAAGCTCAAAACGTGTGATGCTGCAGTATGATCAAGTAGGGCGATTCATTATGAAAAAACAAACAGTAAAAATATAGAGATACAATGTTTCTGCCCGACTGTAACAATATGTTTCTGTATCCCCCCACCCTCTAGTCTTACGTGTTAGTACTATCTATAGGTGACCCTTCGTTCAAGTCCATTGCAGTCCATTTTCCTCTCAGTTCAGGTTCACAAAGCAAACGAGTTGACCCGGAAAAGAGTGACTGGACCTTGGGGATTGACCCTTACACGCACGCATGCACGCACACACCCACACTGGACATGAACCTTTCATACACTCACTCTGTCCTCCATCTCTAATGGCTCTCACTAAGTACCAATTCTGGTTCAAGTCACCAATTCTGGTTCAAGTCAGTCCAAAATGTTGATTAACAGAACATTTCTACCGTTATATTAACATAGTCTTTGTCCATGACTCTGTATCTGGCCATACCATTTTGGGGTCCCACTAAGAATTGCATTAGTCCAGATACAGGAAATTAAGATTGAGCCGTATATGTGCACACAACCACAGACACACAGACATACAACCCACCCACGCACGCACACGCACACATTTTGGGCCAGGAAAATCTAAGTGGCCTGGAAGAGGAGGGGTGCGTATAAGTCGGAACGCTGAAAGGTCTCATTTCATATCCTGCCAATTGTACAGCAGCGGGCCACCACATTCTGAATCGGCCCACAGAGAAAAAAAGCAACAAAGAAAGAAATTGTAATATTTCAAAAATATATAATGGTGTTGGAAATAATGACCTTTCCACTTGTACAAATTCGTTTTTCATTGGCGTTTAGGCGTTTTCACAAAAGTGCAAACTGTCTTGGCTGTGTTTTTATTTTATTTTTTGGTCTTTTCTGCCTTTATTATTTAGTATTGGTGAAGATGGATAGGAAACAGGTAGAGAGATGGGGAGAGACATGCAGTAAAGGGGCGCATGCAGGGAAAGGGTCTCTAACCGACGATGCACTGTTAGACTATAGACTAGGATTGGCCCAGATATTGGCCCTGAGGAGAATAATTGAGGAGGTGAATAAGAACAACCTGACTGCTTTATTGTGCTTTATTGACTTCAAAAAGGCATTTGACTCAATACACAGAGGCACGATGATGAAGATCCTTAAGGCCTACGCTGTCCCTCCCAACTTACTCTGGGCAATAGAGACCAGTACAGTATGTCCAGTATGCAGGAACAAGGGCCAAGGTGGTGACCCCAGATGGCAACAGTGAGGAGTTTGACATCCTGGCCGTTGTACTGCAAGGAGACAACCTAGCCCCCTTCCTCTTTGTCATAGTCCTGGACTACGCGCTCAGGAAGGCCATCAGTGGACGAGAGCAGGAATCTTGGCCCACTCTAACACCAAGGAGGTCGAGACGACACACCGCAGTAGTCCTGACGGACCATACGCGGATGACATCAGCCTACTCTCCAAACACATGGAACAAGCACAGGAGCTCTTGAGCAGAGTGGAGACAGAGTGTGCCAAGGTTGGCCTTCAGCTGAATGCCAAGAAAACTGAGCTGATCAATAACAGGAGGCACATGCTCTGAAGGAAGTCATGGACTTCAAGTACCTGGGTTCATGGGTCAACTCAGCAGAGCAAGATCTTAAAGTGAGGAAGGCACTTGCATGGAGGGCCCTGAATGGCATGGCCAGTATATGGAGCTCCAACCTCCCCCGACGAATCAAACTCAGCTTCTTCTATAGCGCTAGAGTCTGTTCTCCTATATGGCAGTGAATACTGGACCCTGAAGCCAACTCTGCAGAAGTCTGTAGACGGATGCTACACCAGAATGTTGCATGTAGTACTCAACATCAGCAAGAGTACACGTTACCAATGTTGGGATACCAAGGGTGAGCGATAACAGCCAGTAGAATGAGACGAGCAGGACACTGTCAAAGACACCAAGAGCTGCAAGCCAGCAAACTGGTGCTGTGGGAACCAACACATGGGCACCGGTCACAAGGACGTCCCACACTATGTGTTGTGGATGTATTCAAGAAAGATGCAGGAGCGCAAAGCACCAACAAGCTTGCCAGATGTATGGAGAACCGGGGTGACTGGAAGCGACGACGGAGGGCTCGTCTGAGGACGACCCAGAGAGATCCCGGAACGCAAGGCCAGCTGTCTGGGCCTTGGCTGTGTGTTTTAATTTACAAACTCTAATATCTTTTTTAACTGCAAATGTTGTCCTCAACACAGAAGAAATCCAGTTGCTCATTCTTTTGCCAGGTGTCTGTAGTACGCCTGTGGGATTATGATCTCAGACTGAGATTGTAAGCAATAACATCACCCAGACCTATATTCCCTTGTCAGTTCTCTCTCCCCGTCAGCAGCAGCGGACCCCCTCTCAAACTCATCGTCGAGTCTAGCCATGTTTCCCCCAACAGCACCGCCCTACACCAGAGTGGAAACACATTGCAATTAAATGTGTCCTCTCTCCCCTTTGTTTCCAGTCTCACTGCCACTCCGTCTCGGCCCTCTGTTATCGCTCCATGCCTGCTAGCATCTCTCTCTCTCTCTCTCTCTCTCTCTCTCTCTCTCTCTCTCTCTCTCTCTCTCTCTCTCTCTCTCTCTCTCTCTTTGTTCCACTGGCCGTTGTGTGACTGGCATGCTGGATGGATAGCCACGGCGGTCCGCATTCATGTTGTTATGATGATGTTCAGTGGTGGAAAATACATTTACTCAAATCCAATTTTGAGGTACTTTACTTGAGCATTTCAACATCTACTCCATATATATTTCTCAGAGGGAAATATTGTACTTTTTACTCTTATTTGAAAACTTTACTAGATCATTATTACAAATCATAATACAGTATAAGCCACGCAATCTACTCAATGCTGTTTGTACCCTTACTCAAGTCAAAATTGGAATACAGGCCTTTAACGAGTATTTCTATATTTTGTGGTATTGCTACTTTTACTTAAAGAAAAGCTCTGATTACTTCTTCCTCCACTGAAGTTGTATCAGATTGTTGTTAACGACTCACCTCTGCCAGTGATTGCGACCGTCAGGTCCAATTTCCCATATTCCCTCCTGATTGGCTACGATTGCCTTCTGAAGTTTGTGTATGCGACGTGATGGTCGCTTATCTCCCGATTAGGGAGTCTTACTGGTATATAGAGGAGTTGTAGATGCTACAACCTTGAGGTTGTAAGGCCCATGTGTCTATCTGACACACAGATACTAATACATCAGATGTTGTTATATAGTTACGAGCTACGACGAAGGAGTTGTAGATGCTACGACCCTGAGCTTGTACGGTCCTGTGTCTATCATATCTACTTATATGCTGTGTCTGAGTGTGATGTGCTGCAGGTGAGTTGTGTTGATTGATTGATCGATACAGACTACCAGTGGAGGATGTAATAAAAGTCTGGTTTTCCCCAGATTCCGACTTCTCTCTCCCATCATGTCTTCCTCATGTATTTTTCGTCCAGACGAACAGGGTTTTGAGGTTAGGTTTAGGCATTATTTCTGTGAGGTTAGGGTGCCTAACATTAACCCTAACCTTAACCCTAGCCCTACCAAGGGTTTAGGGTTAGGTTAGTGAAGTGCAATCAAGGCGAAACACCAAGGAAAGAGGGAGTTCCGTCCTCCAATCCCAGGCGGGCCAACAACCATGCTAATTTATTTATTTTGCCTCACATTTTTCACCTCTCTTTTGATATGATACAGAGTTACAGTAGTTTAACTATTGCCTTTGTTTTTTGGCCTAGATAAGATGGTTCCTGATTAGCTTGGGGTCTGCGCAGAATAATCCAGGACGAAAGTCAGTGGGTTGTTTTCATTCGCACGCACACACGCACATTTAAAACAGACTAAAGCTGAGTCCTCGAACATTTTGTGCAGCTTTAACCCTCTAAGGCCCACGGTTGTAATATTACAACGTTTGTATTTTATCCAAAAAAAGGTTTAAATCATGGGCTGACATTCACACCCGCCACACCCGCTGAAATTCCAGAGTTTTGACGAACAACATCTCACTTTTTGATGGAAGCTATACCTCACAAAAACATAAGTAAAATGCCTGTACTATTTTTTTGGGTGATCATTAGAATGTCTAGAACATGTACATATGTTATTATTGTGAAAAATATCCCCCATATGTAAATTAGAGCTAGATTTATGATTTTTGATTTATGGCTATAAAATCTTACAAAAACATTTTTTTGAAAAAAACATTACATTTTCCTCTTAATAGGACTCCTACAACACCATCTGATTTTTTTAAATTTTTTATTTCAAGTATTTCTTAATGCGGGCCTTAGAGGGTTAATTGGAAGAAGTGCAAAGCATAGATTATGGTACAATCAATGCTTATGGGTTTCTTTCATTTCCTGTGCGCTGGTGATGAGTTGCCTCTTTGAGATTGGTCCCGAGTTTATCTGCGGTGTGTTTGGGCTTATTTGCGCCATGGCAGCAAAACATGGCGATAGCAACGGAATCAAAAACAAACAGTTGAAAAGAGAAAACATCTGTGTCAATAATCCAGAGGGGACATGAAGTAAGTTTTATGAGATGAAATGGTATTTATAACACATTGTATACTTATTGTTGTTTTCGCATGATTTGTAACCAGATAGCCTTACCAATCTTTTCCAAAGGTTTGAGCTGTGCAGCCTTTGGATACACTGTGACTGTCAATCAGGCATTATTTGGGTTTTAGATTCCATGGTGAAAGCAACAGCGATACATATATCCCTCCAAGCTATGGAATGACCTGTGACCTCTCCCCATAGTCAGGACTGCATATATTAGTGTTTCCTAAACGTATTTGTCTATTTCTTGGCTTGTTTGTCCATAAGCTTGATTTGAGTAGCTATTTAGCAATCTACTGCCCTTCGTTCTGTTGCTACAAAGCCATTTGCCACATGGCAGCATCTTGAAACAGTCCGTGGGATAACTATGATCTTTCATAAACCTGTGTGCTTTGCAGACACAACGTCTGTATACGAGTGAGCTGGATGACTGGAAGGGATCAAGCTCACATCTGCTGATGCTGTTCACACAACCCTCTGTATTGCCTTGTGATTGGGGTCAATATAGTTCCCATACGGCAGTGATGCAGTCAAACACTTTTCTTAGGTCTCACTAGTAGGGATAAATGCTACACAATGACAAAGGATCATCAGCTACACTGCCTCGGAGTGTTGCTCGATATGCTTATTGCTTGCTGACGTTATCAAGTGTATGTTCATGTGTGGGAGGGGAGCGACCAGCGAGAAAACTGGGAAAATATAAAGGCTTGTGTGAAAAGAGAACTGGGAACTTTCTGACAGTAGAAATGGTGAAACAAAAACATACTCTATGTTTGATTGACGGTTGAATAGGATCAGTGAAAAGACTTGAAGCCAGCGCAGCCTTTTTTGTAACATCTGTAGCTTGTCAGGTAGCGACAGCACGAAGTGTCGTGCGCCACTTTGTAAGCTTCATGTCACATGTCTTCCATTGAAAAAGACCTGTACCCTGTTGCTATGTCAGTGCTAGTCTGAACGCAGACTCTGTCAATGAGAACCATATATTGACAACTAATGTACATAGAGACTAGGGATGTTATTGTAGAGTTGCAGAGCACAAACCCCTCTTTAAAACGACAAACGCACACAGGACTTTTTGTGTTATCCTTTTAGCCTTAATGTCAGACTGTACCACATGCTGTTTACAATTTTTGACTAATGAAGTATTCACTCAATCAATCAAACAAACATTTGAGAGATCAGTGTAGCAAAAACCAGGCACTGGTCAACAGAGAAAACAATGTCAGATGAGTCCTCCTTCACACAATATTCTACACAAGTGGGAGGGTGATGTACACCAAGCGAATGGTACGGCCTGAACGCTTGACCCTACTACTGTGAGTGGCTGTGGGAGGCGGTTTCCTGTCATGGTCTGGGTCCAACTGAGAGGTTGCCCCCATGAGAGGTCACTATAGTTTGATGAGTATGAAAATGATGTGAATCATACGGTATGTTTGCTATTCACAGTGACCAGATCTAAACCCAGTTGAACACTTGGTCGGACGTGTAAAACACTGTCCACCGCCATCATCAAAACACCACTTTGAAATGTTCCATGATCCTTCCAGTAGAGTGTGGTGGTGGTGGCCAACACCTTTCTGGCTGTACATTGATTTTAATTAGGGTGGTTGCCCTAACACAGCCAGACTATAATACTTGTCCGACTTTATTTCCGGATAAATGCGTTACTCCTCCCACAGATTTGGCGGCACGCACGTGGGTGACCGACTTCGTCGGGACTCGTTTGCTTGCTTTTTGCTAAGAGATACGTTATATAGTTTAATTTATATGAATTTATTTTTGAATTAATTTTCTCATTTGACTTGAATGGGAAAATGCAAAAAAAAAAATACTTTTCCCAAATATGGAGATGACTGATCATAGATATCTGACGTCATAGACCACATGAGACTGACACAGTATGTCCATATATGGGCATTCCAAGATATGTGCTAATATTGATGACATCAGGGATCTCCATATATGGGCATTAATTTAATAGTGAATTTATTTTCCCCATTGACTTGAATGGGGAGAATTCAAATGGTAAGACTCGTGTCACGGTAACCACACCTGCAATTTCCCAGAATTACATCTTTCTAGTTTAAATCTGCCACTGTCAAAACAGGAGTGTTGTCAGATATGACATACACACGCGCACGAACACACACAAGCAGACATTGCAATAGTTTTGCACTCACACTGTGCGACGCAAGCAGGGTATTTTGAAATCTCTCGTCACAACGAGCTGTTTAGCATACACAGCACTCCGTTAATAACATTAAGGCAGACTGTCCCCGGCCAGAATCATTCAAATTGTTGATGAGCTCCGTGCTCTCTCTGGGGTCTGTCAGTTCAGCCAGAGTTGAAAGAGCTTCGGAGCTGGTGGAATGTTGAGCCTCCATCATTCTGGCGTGGAAAGATAGAGTGATTTATTGTCATCAGACATAGCTGCAGAATTATGGAGAGTTGTGTAATGTCGGGAGGGGCACATATCTATCCATAATTCATCCTGAATGATATGGATATCACGTCTACAGAGTTTCAGAATGAACCCATTAACACCTGAGGCCGATTCTACAAATGCCTTCTAAATCCGTAGGCTATTTCTCGAACTTTGTTGTGCCAATTCCCTCAAATTGACTTTGGCTGCGGACCCCCTATATGAAAATGTTTTGTGCCAAGGACCCCCAGAAGAGAATATTCAAAAGCATTCAACACTTTCAAGATTTTTGCAAAAATGTTGATCGAGGAATCGAGGGCCTTTGTGCCTACTTCTCCCGCCTAACACTCCCTGCTGATAGGTGCCACCCCAGCCTGTAGGAGTACACGCCTGGCTTCCCTCCCCCTAACATGCATGGGCCAATTGTATTCTCATAGAAGCCCAACAAGCCGGATGCACCAGCACGGGGAAATGTCGCTCTTTCGAACTACCATCATTTCGACAAAGGAGCGTCGGGAGGGTTAGCGACTGGGTGCGTGGTGGTGGGTAGGGACTTTACAACTGCGCCACCAAAGCGCCTATGTTATCTTAACATTTTCAAGGTGGAAAGTGGACAGATTTGTGGGGTCTGACACAAATTACCTAATTTTATTCTATTACTTTGACCCTGCCCACTGCCTCTACAATTCTGTCCAGCATCACAGGACTGTTTGATACATATAACAGATATATATAGCAGTCTGGTCAGTGTCTGCAGATGATGAGAGGCTGCAATTCCAAGCATCTCTCCATGCAGCCTCTCCCTAAAACCCTGCCTTACATTTGCTCTGTCTCCCCGTCACTCTGCCCTGTCTCCTCTTCTCTCCCTTTGTCCTTGTCGCCTCTCTGTCTCTCCGTGTTTCCTCTCTGTCTCTCCGTGTCTCTATGTCTCTTCTTTCTCTCCTTGTCTCTATGTCTCTTCTTTCTCTGTCTCTTCTCTGTCTCTTCTTATCTTCCTTTGGCTTGCTCCTCTTTCTCTCCTGTATTTCCTGTGTATTTCCCTCTCGTCCTCGATACTGTTGGCACTGTCTACGCCCTGGGACATTACCACAGTGACACACGAGGACAGGAGGTATATGTAAATGAGCTCATTTAGAACAGTGCCCTCTAGTCTAGAGCACATTTTGAACTGACTATTTTTATCGAATTGCTAAAAACAAGACTGTGTCTCTAAAGTCCCTCCCAGCGCCCCCTTACACCCAACAGGACTAAATCACCTGCTTCTAAATGGGCTTGAAATGACTGACATTGCTATCTTCTCACTCTGGTGCAGCGATCCCCAACCTGTGGGCCAGGGCCCCACTAGTGGACCGTGAGGATGTTGTATGCGGGCCCCCAAATAATTGGCAAAACACTAATATTGTAATGATAATATAACATTATAAAAAAATGGGAAAGTTAAATCATGTTTCGTTTCCCCAACCTTGAAAGTTAGTTTTCACTGTGAAACAAATAATTAGAAATGTAAATACTATGTTAGTTCCATTACACCACTGTTTCCCAAACACAGGGACCAATTTCTTTCTTTCTTTTTTCCCTACATTTTGTTTTTAATTATTATTTAAAAACATAAAAGTCTTGTTTGTGTAATGAAGTCATTTTAGCACTCTTTTTACATTGTTCACTTCAATTATTACTGCAGATTTCACTGTGTAGTTGCAATATATTTTAATATTTCTTCAGTAAAAGTAAGTAAGTAAATAAGTAAAGATTGAGAAATGTAAATGTCATGATGCTCCCTGAGAATACAAGCTGATGTGTCATTTACTTTGTCTGATGACTGCACAGAAATGCTCAGAGCTGTGCCTGGGTGCTTTCACATCTGAAATGAAATAGAATGCAATTATCTTGAAAAGAACGCGGTGTGTTCATTATACTTTCTATGACAGTAGAGGTTGATAAAGTGCACTGACGGTTAACAAGTTCTCTGTGTAAATAAATCTAAATCTCACACATTCCTAATGAGTTTCAATATCACGACTCTCGAAGTTCATGCCAACAGTCTGGTTAATTGTATGCAGTGGTGGAAACTAAACCAAGTACATTTGCTCAAGTGTCTGTTTTACTTAAGTGCAATGTTGAGGTAATTTTACTGTTACCGTTTTTAACGGTTCATATACTTCAACAACACATCCCAGAGGCAAAGTTTTAACCTTTTTAGTCCACTACTTGACAGCTGAACTATTAGGTAACAAGTAAGTAAAGCTTGATAGGTTTACATACTAGTTACTTACTCAAAAACTGCAGCTGTAGATCTGTAATTTTCGAAAGATTTTTATACATTTTAAAAACTTGTGAAGCCAGACATTACGCAGTAAAAGTAGTTAATATATTTTGTTGTCAACACTTTTGTATTTTTACTCAAGTGCATTTTTAATACTAGAAGTTGTACTCTAACAGCCTATTTCTACATTGTGGTATTTCTACTTTTACTTAAGTAATATATGTCTGAGTGCTTCTGCCACCACTAAACTATTGCCCGTCATCAACTTGTGCTATGAATATGGTTCTGGTCATTTGGAGACAGCAGGGGAAATAAAGTGCGGGGGAATTGTCTCTTGTGTGATAATGGCATCATTTACTACGTCTTCTCTTGTTGTTTAGCATCATTCACATCAAAGACCTCCAAAGTGTGTAATGAGATGTGATGAGAGCAGGGCTAAGGCTTGTGTAATGTATTTATACTATGCCTCATCAAGCCTGGAAAAAAAAGAAAGACTTGGCCCCCAGAGGTCTCGAGTGCAGTGTAAACAACACTGTGTGTGTGCAGAGTATACAGCACACACTGTTCACATGGGTACAGGTAGGGCTGAGTGATATGACTTCTAATCAATATCACCTTATTTCAAACTTTCTCCTCGATTATGATTAATTAACGATTACTTAACAAGAATAATGAAAATAAATAATCTATTTTTGTTTTTGCTATCTTTTCAGACTATTCGAATTAGTTGGTTCTAAAACGTATTTAGAATGATTTTCATGCGGATTCGTTGATATACAGTGTATGGGATTTGTTTTTATCAAAACAAAAACCCCTTCTCGATTTGATGGTTCTAAGATGGTTATTGGTTCTAAATATCGGTTTGGATTATTTTTGGTTCATTGCCAGCCCTAGGTGCAATTCTTGCTGTCTGCATGTGCGCCTATATATATCTATAAGCATATATATTTATGTGCGTACAGTATGTACAGTATTCATGTATGCATTTGAACGCAATCTTAGTATGTCAGGTGCCTGTGTGTGAGGTATAAGTGTATGAATATTATAGTAGAATTGTGAGGGGATGCTACTGTATTTATGTGCGTACAGTATGTACAGTATTCATGTATGCATTTGAACGCAATCTTAGTATGTCAGGTGCCTGTGTGTGAGGTATAAGTGTATGAATATTATAGTAGAATTGTGAGGGGATGCTTGTGTGTGTGTGTGTGTGTGTGTGTGTGTGTGTGTGTGTGTGTGTGTGTGTGTGTGTGTGTGTGTGTGTGTGTGTGTGTGTGTGTGTGTGTGTGTGTGTGTGTGTGTGTGTGTGTGTGTGTGTGTGTGTGTGTGTGTGTGTGTGTGTGTGTGTGTGTGTGTGTGTGTGTGTGTGTGGGGGGGGATGAATATTGAAGAATAGCAAAAATAGCAGATACAAGCCGTGCCGTGCTTCAGACATGCAGGCATGCTGACACACACACACACTCACACTCACACTCTCATACACCTACAGGTGTACACACACACACACACACACACACACACAAAGTGGTTGAACAACGTGGATGCAGTGGTCACTGGTCAGTGGCTCTCTGGTTTAACCTCCATGCAACCTCTCACATCCCGTTAATACCCCTTATGGGACACATGTACAGGGTACACATGACAGGTTGAAACTGACTGTTTTCCTTGGCTGCATGTGGAGAGGGACCAGGGCTTTGCTAGCAGAGGTCATAACACTATTTCTCCCTCCCAGCAGTACTGAGCTCCACCAGCTCAAGCCCTTATTGGGCCCTGAAGGACCCCACCGCTGCTGTTACAGGTTTTATGTTTGTCAGGTGATATGTCACTGGAGCGGGCCACAATTATTTCTGCATTGCCAGGTTATATGCGCTTGCACTCAAGCCTAGCCTTGATCTCATTGTTCCTGCACTGTTCCATTAAAATGACGTGAAGCAGTAGTCTGTGGAACAGCCACGTGAAACGGAACAGACGTTTTTATATATCTTCTGGACTGTTTCTGGGAAGAATTGGTGTACCCGATATGTGGCGGATTTGTTTCCGACTTTTCTCGATTGTAATACGAACGAATGAATCAATCAAAATTCATTGCACGTTATACGAGCCAGTTCCCCATATCATCGAAATTTCACTGTGAGATGGAACGCTTAATTGGGGATGACTTTAACAATCAATAATCTGAAGAAAGAAATATATCGTTGCCGCCGGGAAAGAAACCTCATATCTCCATATTTCAACTTTTGATGTTTTTTTTTGTTTTTGTTTTTATGATTTCTTTGGTAAATGAACACCTACTTTGTCATACAAGAATGTGACACCTAAGTAGCTTGTGGATCTGCTATTTTCAATATATATTTTATGATTATAAAAAAGGTGTGGTTCCACCCGATATAGCAATGATATATTAAAATATAATGAAGCCTGAAAATAAGTACTGATCTTTGTTATCAATGCCCCAGCAGCCTTATTGGATAACGTTGTCCTCTGGCAGGGATCTTAACACTACTTTAGGATATTAAGCAGCCAATCTGCCCTAAAGCCAGTATTACCAACGTGATATGAGACAGGTGATGACCATGTATCGCCAGTGGAGCGGAGCCGTTTCATATTTACAATGGAAGGTAATGTCTTTAAACGCAAACCATGCCAAGGCTGGTCTCACACATGCACATGCACACACACACACACACACGCACACACACACACACACACACACACACACACACACACACACACACACACACACACACACACACACACACACACACACACACATAGGCATGAATTCAAGTAATTTCCGGACTTGAATGTTTAATGTTGTTCCTTTTTCAGGACATTGCGAATGAGAGACACCAGATTTCTGTCCTTATTTTATCCTGAGCTTGGGGGCAATAACATCGCTTAGAGAGGGAGAGGGGGAGAGAGAGGGGGGGGGGGGGAAGAGAGGGGGAGAGGAAGAGGAGCTGGGGTTGAAATTGAAAAAAGGATGAAGAGCAGAGAGTAACATAGCATGTTAGTAACTGAGAGAAGGAAGGAAGTGGAGATCTGAGAGAGCAAGCAGGGAGACGTTCTGAGGAGATCCATAGACTTGTATTGCTTGGATGGCCCACTGGCCCACCAGCATTTGTTGAGGGCTTGATGTTGTGCTTGGCAGGGACGTGCAGAGAATGTTAGAGAGGCAGGGGCTGAAATATCTAAAAGGGCCTTTTGGTGGAAATATTGAAAATAGCAGACCTCCAAGCTCACAATGTGTCACGCTGCGATGTGTTATTGTAAGCTTGGAGGTCGGCTATTTTCAGTACTTGATACCACACTGAACTAAGCATAAAAAAGGCAATGTGGTGTACAGCATGGATTTCTACAACAGAGAGGGCAATTCTTTCAACATAATATGCTGCATTCAATTTCAGGAGAGTTTGGAAAAGGCAATTCTCTTGAATGCTGCCTTCAGGTATGGCATGGAAAGAGGGCACTTTTTACAGATGGGTAAACAGGGGCTCAAGCCCCATTTCATGTCTATGTGTGCATGTGCCTGGTGCATTATGTTACACACTGAATATAGTTTTGAGATTCTTGGGAGTTTGTGGGTTGGATTTGGTTTGTATTCACTGGGCGATACCGGCATGAAATAAAGTATAAACCTGCATGAGAAACCAAACTAGAGAGCAGGGAGCAGTCCTGAATGCAAACAGACTTTACTACCTAAGGGTGGGAAGCAATGTCTAGTTTTTTCCTCCTTTGTCAGGCCATAGGGTCAGACAGGGAAAACAGGCCAAGTTAGTATTAAAGACAAAAATGTGATCTTCTTTGAACCCGACCAGCCATTAGTTGGCTTTTGGCGATTGTAAAGCTCATCTCATTCCATATCAAACTGTTAAGAAGACATGATGGTCTCTATGGGAACATTAGAATAATGACAGCTTCATAATTCTGCTTTTATATTATGGAATATCTCATCCTCCAAGCTGCTTTATATATTATTTACACAGTCACAAAGTACATGGAAGACAGAACGGTTTTCATATGATGATGTTGAATATCGTCGTTGTTAGGTGGAAACCTCGTATCTCCAAGTTTCAAATGTGTACGTTCTTTCGCAAAGTAAAGCCCTGCTTTATCACACAAGGCCGTCGCACAAAAGTAGTGAAAACAGCAGATCTACAAGTGATTGTAGATCTGTTTTCACTAGTTTGAATCATTTTTAAAATGATAAATGCAAAACAAACGGTTTTGGACATACAAGGTTTTCATCCGACAACGACGATATGTGAAACCTCAACACCACAATGTGTTTGGATAAAAGAAACATTATGTGGCATTTAATACAATTATATTTTACACTGCAAAACCTCGAGTGTTAATTCAACCCTGCTTTTTCAGAGAGTGGAACCCAGACCATACCCAGTGGTTTAGCATGTCTAGTCCACTGAATAGAACTCACAGTATTCTTGACATTTACTGCTGAGTATTTTCCAAAGCAAGCTGTGGTTTGTTTGATTTCCAAAGAAGTCGTTGGATTCTGTTCATTTCAATATGGTATGAAAATCAACTCGCAGTGTCTGTCTAGAAACTTGATAAGTGATCCAACACACTAATTATGTATTGTGGCTATTTCTTTATGTTATGGTTGGGTTTTAACCCTTTTAGTACCTATCCCAAACAGGTTCGGGATATTCTGGATCAAAAACAATTTTTTATTTGCTATTTTACTTACCCCGAGCTGCTTGGAGCAACGTGGGTGGTCCCGGCTCGCCCAGCGCTCACCAACGAGAGACGCTAGATGCTCCGACGATTTATTCCATTGAAAATGGTTTAAAATAAAGTTTAGACCCCCCCCAATGTTCACCAAATGTTCATTGTAGGCGGCGCGACGTATTCCAGGGTGCCTATCCCGAACATGTCCGGGATATTTAATAAAATGAATTATTTTATCGGAGGCCTCAACGAAGCCCCGGTCTAGACGTCCATCCTTGGCCGGGACTTAGACTCGGCCATCCACGGGCCGTATTCGCGCTAACGGCCGAATCGCGCCGCCCACTCCAATAATAAATCACATCTTTAGACAGGATTTTCTCCGGATTGTGTCCCCAGACCCAAAGAGAAAGTTTTTTGCGGCTGAAATAGCTTTAGATCGGGCTTCTAAATGGGTTAGAGTTAAATTATTGTTAAACATCTGCACTACTTAATTTACAGTCTACACAATTATAGAATGCAGTTTTTCATTTTATTTTGGTCAACATTTGCCTGTCATCTGTAGTATGGTACAACATCCATACAGCATGGAATTGTGGACAAAATCCTGTCCAATAATCACAAAATATTTTACGTTTTGGGTCCGAGAGGCTCATCAAATGGTGGTCCGTGGCACCAATGCCGAATAAATAATGGACCCTGATACGAAAAAGGTTTAAAATCACTGTATTTGCTATAGATGTACAACGTATGTGAAATGTATACTCTGCATTTCCTATTAGGAGCAATGGGCTCTATTAATACAGCGCCCAGGGAGAAGTAAGGGTTTTAAGTGTCTTGCTCAGGGACAGTTTGACACACACTGGGTGGGCGGGGAGGTGAACCGAGACGTCCGCTCTACCCACTCAGCTACAGCCCCCTTAACTCAATTATTCAGGTATATTTTTGAGAATATTTTTAAATCAAGCCATGCACAGGGAAAAAAAGATCTATGTAGTATAGTAAGTGAGCCTTGCAGAGCCATGAGGCCCATAGGGCAGGAGCCTATCTCCTGTTTCTGTAGCGTGAGACAGCTTGATGTAAGTACACCCCTTGGACATGATGCTAGTATGTCGCAGGGACTTACCCCCAATCCAACCCTTGATGCTGAGTGCCAAGCAGGGAGGCACCCCAATCTTCCAGTCTCAGGGCACTAGCGACTTTAAGCAAATGACGGCTACGGGCCTACGGCAGATTGCGATGGTAACCGGAAATAATCAGCACTCGATAGATCAACCTGCCACCATCGCAGCCATCTGTACTACGCCAGAAGCTTTGTTTCGTTGTGCCTAAAATGTCTGCTGTAGACACGTCGCCATGGGAACCAAAGCATTCAGTGAAAGGGGTGGGACCCCGTCGCCGACGGCTGTTTGCTTAACAATTTTGACTGCTACGGCGATTACATCATAGCAGCCGTAGTCCCGCCTCGCGTCGCGGTTGTAGAAACGGGCAGCTTAAATTGCCTACTGTCTAACCACAAGGCCACTGAACTGGTTCATGTAGTATAGTGGATTCCAGGGACTCTGTGGGTTCCTTTTAGGTGGGTCTAAAGTGACCCTAACAAGTCTGTAACTCTGACAGTGTACACATGGAACCAAATGGACCCGTCAGAGTTCATTTGGTTCCATGTGTACACTGTCAGAGTTTAAAGTTTGAAAGTTTGAGAAACACTGAGTATAATATAGGCCTAGTGTATGAGCAAAGCTGTGAATAGAATGACGCATATTGATGCCGACATGGTCCTTCAGTGAATGTCGTTATCAGTACTGTACAACTCGTAGCCATCTGGTCCTTGGCCCCCAAACAGTGGGTCTTCGTCTGACCACAGACCTTTGGCCCGGACAGGTGCAACAGTGTGACCACTGCACCACGGAGGACCTCTCTGCTGGACACGAAGGGCAAGCCAACTACGAAGCCTGAGTTATAATTAGCTATCTACACGCTGAAATACATCGTGCTTTTCTTTATTCGGTATGTGACACTTGTGAGCCACTAAGTAGCTATAAATCAATCATAAGACAGCAGGGCAACAGCAAGAGAGTTACGCGTTACTGCTTCTCCCGCACTCATCACGTCAGCGCGGCTCCTTTCTGAGTGATGGATGCTGTGTGTAAACTGTAAACAGCAAAGTGATGTGATCAGTCAAAGCGACAGAGAGAGAGAGAGAGTGAGAGAGAACAGGTGATTGGTGCTGTTAAAAGGATAATACATTATACTGCTTTACTCACAGATGCTCCTTCATTCACTAACATAAAAACAGAATGTGGTCAGACATGTACGCTCACCGGCCAAACATTCCACAACTAGGCTCGTGTGTGATTCATCATTCATTGGGTCATTCGGCACACAGAAATGTAGGTTGTTGCGGCTTTTTCCTTTTAGACAGAACCGATTAAAACACTTTTATTGGGGACAATTTGCATCCAGACATGGCAATAAAGATGTATAAATCGTCCTACTGTAGTGCATGAACATTGGAGTTATGCTACTGTTTGGAGCCCTGGCTTTTGGCTGGGGTCACTGTGCAGTCAGCAGTTTCACGAAATGGGTTCACGAGGGGACATAATACCCTTCGCCACATGAGTGACTCATTTATTGAGCCATTATGTAATTTATTTGTGTTTACAGCGCTTTTGTAATTAAAGCTACACAGCCGTCAGATCATTGAAGTGCATTTAACAACAAACTTCAGATTTCAGATGGTGGAATTGATGGTACCACAGCTGCACAAATAAAACGAACAAGTAAATAAGAAAAGTTTGCTTGGTCCTTGGAAACAAAGTGTCCTCGTGTCCCCAGGCTAGCGTCCATGGAGGTCTTTTACATTTTCAGTTTTACGTGATCGTGGCTTTCTGCCAAACACTAAACTCAATGCATAGTGAAAGCAGAGCTAAGGGGTGACTGATGCATTTTGATTGCTCTTTTAATGTCTTGACCCGCTGACCCTAATTAGAATCAGAATACAGGAAGGAAGTATCAGTACAGCTCTGGTAACCCGTTGTAAAATAACCTCCAGCTGAACATCACCGAAACAAAGGAGATGGTGTTTGACTTTTGTGGACATTCTGCCGGCTCTGTTGAAGGACAGCCCATAGATCAGTTTCTTCTTTAAAATTCCTTGGCACTGCATTGTCCCTTCATTGCAAATTCAATACAGTCCTTATTGTCTACTTTAATCTGTCTTCAATCTTTCAATCACAGTCTGCTATTGCGAGAGAAAGGGCGTGTGAAAGGGCGACATCGACCTGAGAACATTGTCACTGTTGTCACTGAGATCACGAGTTGCACATCGCCCAGAATCATTCGATCTATACGTACGATGCAGTGTTCATTTTGTTGTCTAAGACTAAATGACTAAGATTTTGATATTTAGTCTAAGACTATAGACCAGGGGTCTTCAACGTTTTTTTTTCTTCAGGCCTTAGCTGACAGAGAGATGAAGCAGGGACCCCTCTACATATTTTATAAATGTGTGATGCAGAATTTCATCGATTTTATAGATAGGTCATAGACTTGTTTGACAGCACTGTCATCAGTATATGTTGGACCTTTTTTTTGGACTTGGTGTTTTAGTTAATTTGACCTTTCACTCTGTACTTGGTCTGCTCTTTTCTACCTCTACACCAAACCTATTTTTGGCTAAAGTTCTCCTCAGAATAGGGATGCGAGGGTCCAAGTTGTTAATTTAAAAGAATGATCCTATCACAAAGATTAGGTGGCCCCCCTGTAGTAACTCAGAGGACCCCCTAGGGGTCCCGGACCCCTTGTTGAAGACCCCTGCTATAGACTAAGACTAAACCATTTCAGATGACTAAATAGGACATAAACTAAATGGTGTGTTATTCAAAAGACAAGACCAGTCCAAGACTAAATCGGAATTTGCTGTGAAAATTAACATGGGTACGATGGCAGTCGATACACTCTTATAGACTTGCCTCTTGACATTCACACCATTACACAGCAGTGCAAGCAAAAGATGCATTCCAGATGCATCAATCTTTTGAGACTGATGAAAGATGCTGATACTGTGACACTGCTTGCTTGCTGTCTGTTATAGCTACCAGGAACAAATGAACCTTTTGAAAGATGGAGTGAAGTTGTTTATCCAAGGAGTTGAGATGACTCCATCTTACACTTGAGCTGACAACACCGGAGATAAATGAAACGCTCACAGTCACATTTCAACAGATGAAGACATTCACAAATGGAAGGAAACAGAATCCAGACAGTTTGAAGCTTTCTTGATACAAAATGTAACAACGTTTTTTGTTTTATCAAAAACATCATACAGAAAGATCAATCAGAAACTGATACAAATACTCCACAACCAATTGGCACTAAACATTTTCAGCTGGGGGTTCTGTGGCCATCATTTTGGGGGTCCTTTGACAACTTTGAGAGCCACTGATTTAGAAGGCATCTTTAGAATCTGCCGTATGTCTTCATGGGTTAAGGCTGCTGCTTTCACTCTAAAACACTCTCTTAGATCTTATAGGTCACAAGTTCCAGTCGTTTGAATCTTGTCTTGATCTCACACACACACACACACACACACACACACACACACACACACACACACGCACACACCCACACACACACACACACACACACACACACACACACACACACACACACACACACACACACATATTGTCTGACCTCTTTCTTGCGCTCCTGACTAATTGATGTACTGTAGGTATAGCCAGGTGGATCCTTAACTTGAAGGAGCATTAATAAATCTTCTGCTGTGTAGGTATCCTCAGAGGGGACACCACTACTCCCAGATGACACAGACTGCAGTGAATGAATGAGGTTGATGTTGCTGCAGTGGCTGAGGGTGAGGGTGACGTCACCTTTTATTCGGGATCTAAACCTCCTTGGTCTCACACATGGATCCATTTAAATGCCGGGCCTAGTGTTCACCAGAGCTTAACGCTCCGCTTAAAAACCTTTAACAAGCAGCTCAGTGGATATGAAATTTTGCTCGTCAATCAGAATCGTGTTCCTCAGAGTTGGAGGGATGTCGTGGGATGATAGCAATGGGGACGGTTGTAAAAGTTGAAGCACGTTTATTGATAGCGGAGATTGTGTGCGCTCCCTAAACTTGTGTGTCGCCGCAAAGTCGCAGCCGTAGCCGTTCTTTGTCAGCAATAATCCAAATCAGTTGCTCTGTTATTGGAGTGTGCGTGTTTGTATTCTCGGCTGATGGCCTCCATATGTTTGAGAGCATGCCGAGTGGTTGCAGGGAGGCTATCATTACTCTCTGTTGTGTGATTCTGACTGTCGCACTGATTGCATCCTCTTCCCTCTGTCGGTCACACACTGCTAACTCCTGCACAAGTCTCACACACACACACGCGTGCGTGCGCTCGCACACACACACGTGCACGCACACAAACCCAAGCCTGAATACTTTATTAATTGTAACTCTAACTCTAAAAAAAAAACCTGTCTTAACCATAAAAGAAAATCTAATTTTCTCTTGTGAGGACCAGGAAATTGGACCTCACAATGTCAATTAACTTCCTCTGTCTGCAATTGCCGAATTAACGCTGGGTTGTTCTGTTTCTACTATACAAGTGGGGACATTTGTAAAACCTGAGTACTATACTCTACCCCAGTACTATGGAGTCAAAGTATACTCCTGAATATGCTGTTAAAACTATTCAAAAGTACAAATTACAAAGTACATTTAAATTGTAATATCAAAACATTGATGTGTTAAATATGAATAATAAAGGGTGACATGTGTAGAGCTGATATTTTATATTGATATATTTTTATTATATTTGATATAGGGTTTAAGTACTTTTTCCCTTCATAGAAATGTAGTCAAATCAAAAGCACAACATGTGTCTTTGACTATGGGCATAGGCCCCTGAACAAGTGCTCTCCAGGCATCCCTGTCTGTGTGGACAGATCTCTTCACATCTGTCTGCATCCAGGCCACGTTCGCCAGGCAGGGACGTGCAGAGAATGTTTGAGAGGCAGGGGCTGAAATGTCTAAACGGCCCTTTTTGTGAAAATAATGAAAATAGCTGACCTCCAAGCTCACAACGCGTTGTGCTGCAACGCGTTGTGAGCTTGGAGGTTGGCTATTTTCAGTACTTGATACTACACTAAACTAAGCATTAAAAAGGCAATACTGGAGATGTGGCGTAACCGCTTGGATTTCTACACAGTGAGGGCAATTCTTTCAACATAAGATGCTGCAATCAAGTTCAGGAGAGTTTGGACAAGGCAATTCTCTTAAATGCCGCCTTCAGATATGGCATGGAAAAGGGGTATTTGCATTTCTTTCACCTTAGTGAAAACGGCATTCATGGTTTGGAGAGGGCACTTTTTACAGACGGGCAAATGTCTATGTGTGCATGTGCCTGTCGCCCAGTGACGGACTGGGAATAAAATTCAGCCCTGGCATCTTGGCCAGACCAGCCCCCACAACTAGCGCGAGCGCAGATACTCTACCGACTCGTCAGGTGGAGGGCGGCACATTTAAATACATAAGCTCTTAATACCGCAACTTTTACATACAACATAAATGATAACTACACAACTACACAATCCATAAATCGTATAAGTTAGTGTACAGTTCTCACCACCAACAAGGGCAGTATGAACATGATTACATGCCAAAATGTCAGAACTTTGTCTAGTTAGCTAATGATTCGCTAAATTGCATGTTTAACCCCCATACCAACCCATTCTTTTTAACATGACAGCCACGTTTGTTTACATCTGAAGAAAACATAATGGCTGATAAATCATGAATGCCTGAACGGATTTCCAAGAGGATTTTTTTGATTGAAAGCTGTGAACAGTGTGCACAAACGTGGTGCATCATCTAGGCATGGGCGTGCACGATCCGTGCACTATAAATTACATGGAAGTCTATGGAGACCATGGCATCACGGGACATTGAAGAGAAAAAATCGCTGCAACTTAAGTGTTAACTGTTAAGTCCATGATCATAGCATATGCCATATGGGTACAGATGGGCATAAGCTTGGGTGGATAGTGGATTCACCTAACCCTACCTGTATGGAAGTGCCGCCACTCAGACAATTAGAAGTCAATGTCTGAATGGCAGCATGTCGGAATAGAAAGCGGCCCCCACTAGGGGTTATGGGCTTCACATGACACTTTGACCAGATCTATAAGTGGGCCAATTTCCATGATCGGTCACGTTTCACTGCACTATGAAATGGGGAACAAACCTCTAGTAATTCACCCTTTGTTAGCCTTCTGGTTGGTCCCTGACTGACCAACCAGCAGGCTCTATCTGCCTTGTCCCGCCCTGGTTCCGCCTTTTTTATGTTGAATTTGATAAAAACATATTTTTTGGAGAAATAAAAACATTTAAAAACATGCTGAGTCACTATACTGCCACTGAGCAGCTCTGTTTTACTGAAACCAAGTTGAAATTAGAATTGAACACCAGAATAACAATACGAAGCAACTGAATTACAATGGTAGTGGATGGAGTGTCCCACCGAGTGTCCCACCAAGACACAGCAACCAATGGGTGTGAAGAGGAGCGGGACACGGGCGGGACTTGACAAAGGGTGAATTATTACGACCGAAGGTCGCATATACTCTGAAGAACCGTGTCGCTTGAGTGTCCTTCCTTCCTTCCGTATCCTCGTGACCGTCCGTATCCTCTGTGATGTCAGTGTGATGTCAGCGAGTTGTGACATCACCTCCTGTACAGGGCGGCTACACGAAATGTGGATAACACTATATATGGAGATAGTCCAGTCCATCATGTCATATGGGACTAACGTCATAGAAAGTAGCCATTGTTAGGCCGGAGTCATTGGCTGTCTAAACATGGAGATGTGGATAACACTATATATGGAGATAGTCTAGTCCAATATGTCATATGGGACTACCGTCATAGACGGTAGCCATTGTTAATCCGGAGTCAATGGCTGACTGTCTGTACAGGAAGTGATGTCACATGACATACTTTTTATGCCCATATATGAGTCCTAACATGGAGATGTGGATAACACTATATATGGCGATAGTCTAGTCCAATATGTCATATGGAACTACCGTCATAGACAGTAGCTATTGTTAGGTCGGAGTCAATGGCTGTCTGTCTGTCTGACTGTCTGTACAGGAGGTGATGTCACATGACATACTTTTTATGCCCATATATGAGTCCTTCTGTACCACATCTCCATGTTTAGGCAAACTCCACACAGAAAGGCCCTATCGCCAACCCTTACTAAGTAGCATACATTTACAACATACCTTCTCCAAAAACATCAATATTGAACTCTATATGGATACATACATGTATTTTTATTAATAAAGGATAAAATAAAATTAAAATGCCATAGATGGGCATTCCCAAAAGCAAAATCCCTTTATGCCCATATATGGGGATTTCTGATGTCATCAATCTCTGGCCCTAACTAGCTCAAAAGCCTGCTTTACTCTGATTTACACCCTACCTTTCCAGATGATGACCTATTGGGTATACACTTATGTCCAAATATAGAAATCCCAAGGCATCAAACCCAAGCTTGGCTTTACTAATTAACATACGTTTTATGCCCATATATGGAGATCCCTGTCCCAATGTTATCAATATTAAGGACATATCTGGAAATGCCCATATTTGGTAATGTCCACATATGGGCATGTTTTGACATAACATAGTCAGGGCCCTATCGCTCACACCCTAGGTTGGGTTGGCGTGTTCTCCCCGTGTCTCCTAGGGTTGATATCCTCACAAAATTGGTGCAAGTCAATGGCAGCGTTTCCAGAATATCAACAATACCAAGGGCCACCAGGACCGTAGGGCTGTGGACAAGGACTTGCAGCGCATGAACGCCGCACTGGAGCGTGAAAACCAACAGGCCTGATGGAAAATGCTACATGGCCGCAGGCTTTGTGACGTCCCACATCTTATGTGCTGGGCATACTACTAACCGACGCCAAGGACCTCCAGAGGCCATACAAAGAGTATCTAACCCGAGGCCCCTTACTAAGTAGCATACATTTACAACATACCTTCTCCAAAAACATCAATATTGAACTCCATATGTATATGGATACATACATGTATTTTTATTAACACCTTCTAAGCCACGGGGAGCCCCTTAATGTTAAAACCGTACTATATCGCACATCCCCCCAGGGACTCTCAGCCACGTCGTACATTCCCGGACTTTGTCTTTAAAACCGGAATAAAAGCTTTTGATCCGAAAATCGGCGATCGTCTAACCTTCCCTAGTCACCACTCGTGCACTGATAGCTCATGCAGACCGTGCATGAAGCAGAGGTGACGTCAGCGCCTCTCCTCCAAGGCTACTCCCAGCCATCCGTTTGCTGTCTGCACACTCGAGCTCCTACAGCAGCCATGCTTGGGGCTATGCTAGCGAAACTTTTCAGTTCTGTTCTTCAGTCACACATGGACTATTTGCGGGGACATTTACGTGAAAGGATCGCGCACGCGAAACGCACGGGGACATCGACGATCGGCCAAAACCCCCATTCTATCCCAACGGAAATCGAGAAAATCATGGTGAGTTACTGGCCTGGGAAAAAAAAAAAAGAAAAAACAGCGGCGCTGTTCAAGATGGAGGGGCTGCGGGGTCATGTTTATAAACATAATATTATGTCTCAGATCACAATACAATAATAGAAATGTCACGGCTAATCTACCAACCACCATTCTATTTCGGACGTCAAGGTGTTAATAAAGGATAAAATAAAATAAAAATGCCATATATGTATCCATATACATATGGAGTTCAATATTGATGTTTTTGGAGAAGGTATGTTGACATTGAACAGGACATATATGAAGCGTGTACCACTGACAGATGCAACAGGAAACTTAAGAGACCTGGAAAAGGGATCCTACTATTGTCCCAAATGCGAAAAGACCTCTCCAAACGTTAAATACAGACTTCGGCTGAAGGTAAAAATTGAAGAATCTGGAGATGTTCAATGGGTGACATGCTTCCACGAAACAGCTGAGGTACTGCTGGGTCACAACATGACTCAGGAATCACTGAAAAATTTCAAAGAGAATGACAAAATTGCATTTGAAGACATATTGAATAAAGTAATCTCAACAAGTCATGTCTTCATAATCAAAGTCAAGGTGACAACATACCAAAATGAGAAACAAATGAACCACACAGTACTGAAAATCAACTGCTGCTCTGGAACACAGGGTAGTGTTCCAAAGATCTAGGCTGATAATCCAGCTTTTGCAGCGTCACAGGTTCAAGTCCTGACTTGCAACCTCAAGTCCCCATCTCTTCCTGTACGGGGCGGCTACACAAGACTAAGAAAGACAAAAAAAAAAGAGAAGGATACACAAGATTAAGAAAGACAATAAAAGAGAAGAATAAAAAAGAAAAAAAGAAGGAGGAGGATAAAGATACCAAAAGGAGAGAGAAGAAAGGGTGGATGAGGTACAATGTGCGGTATCCTCCTCTGATCTGATACGGGCGGCTGGACTTAGATCACCTATGAAAGGATGTCCATGAAAGAATGTCCATCCACCTGGAGAAAAGAAAATGTAACAAGGAGGTGGCAACGGGGTGGCCAGATAAAGTTATTAGGCCTGGATCCAACTTTAAGTCGACGCACATGATTCCAGAAGTGTAGTGCTTATTCGCTCTTGTATCAAACCGGTACTCGAAACGTACTTAGACTTTAACATATTTTCTAAAGTAAATATGGGGGCTGCTGTGTTAAGAACGTTTCGTTGTCAAGCTCAATGTTGGGCATTTGGACCTATACAATGTCATGGAGAAATGGAGCGAATCTGTTTGGCCTAAACATGGAGATGTGGATAACACTATATATGGAGATAGTCTAGTACATCATGTCATATGGGACTACCGTCATAGACCGTAGCCATTGTTAGGTCGGAGTCAATGGCTGTCTGTCTGTCTGACTGTCTGTACAGGAAGTGATGTCACATGACGTACTTTTTATGCCCATATATGAGTCCTTCTGTACCACATCTCCATGTTTAGGCAAACTCCACACAGAAAGGCCCTATCGCCAACCGAACCTAGGGTGTGAGCGATAGGGCCTTTCTGTGTGGAGTTTGCGTGTTCTCCCTGTGTCTCCTAGTAGTAGGGTCTCAACCTGAGGTTCTGTGACCATCCTCTGGGAAGGATGGTTTGATGATTGATTTGACCTCTATGGACCCTTTATAAAAGATTTAGCCCCCAGGTCCCTCGCAGAAATGCCAGCAAAATGTTTGACAGCTAGGGTAATTTTCAGTCTCATTCACTTACTATACACTACACTATAAAGGCAAAAATGACTCCCAAAAAATCTGCTTTAAGTGGGATGTGAGGGGTCAAAATAGGGGTGTTTAATTATTCTGAATCCACTGGGAGCATTTGTTTTGCATGAAAAACATTCCTTGGGCCCCAAAAGCCCAAGGAATGGACCCCAAAAGACTGTGAAAATTGATGACTCATCACTAAACCATAGATTTGTTGGCCGCTCTTAGTCCAATGCGACCCTGAGGTCGCATTCCACCCTTGGGTGTCTTACTAGTAATGTTGGTTTGAGCACCACTCATATAGCAAAACATTTCAGGAAACTGATAGGATTTAGAAGACCTAATCTACCTCAGGCGTTAAAGGAGTAGTTCACCCCCAAAATGACTTTTTGAGCGGTGTTAAAGCTCCATAGAGTGGCTGTGTGTGTGTGTCTGTAGCCATTTCTCCTCATGTTTTTGCCATAGCAATGTGTGTGTGTCTGTAGCCTGTACATCCTAGACTTATATCCTAGTCTGAATGTTATGCAAGCACGACCACCGCTCACTTCACATTGGGTGTGATTTTTTTTCTATTGATTACTCATGCCATGGAGAATTGAGTTCAATAATATGTTTTGGTTTTTATCGCATTCCTAAGACAATAATTTCATTTCAATAAAATGACCCCCATTATTCCCGGAATAAATGGGGATACATTTACTATAATCACATTTCTGTCTTTGGAATGCGACAAATACAACAATATATTATTGAAGTCAAGTCTCCATGGCATGAATAATCAATAGCAAAACAGTCATTTTGGGGGTGAACTACTCCTTTAAGTCACTTCAACGCTGCATAATATTCACACAGTGCGTGGGTGTAATCATGTCAGTCTAGCCACTTAAAAACCCTCTTCCTTAGTTGTCTGGGATCCACCAGGGCTCTGTACTAGTATGGATGGATCTAAATGTCATCACGCAATGACATCACAACATTGTCATCACAACCAATGTACTTGTCTTAAAAGCAAACGTCCAATAAACCAAATGTCATTCAACAACTATTCCAGCTGAGTAAACTGTCCTTTAACAATCTGTAAACTATTAGTTGAACTGATTCACGGTGCTGCTGGTTTGTGAAATGTTTCACTGGACAATCGCTCTGAAAGGAGGACCTAAGACTTCCAACCATGCTGCTGTGGTGGTCAGACACAAACTGTACTCATTTGGAGGATACGACAACTACCTGAACAACAGGGATCAGATTGAAGTCCACATCTTCAACACAGTGTCTTTGCGTTGGAGGAAGTTGTCCCCAGTGACAAATGGAGGAGGACAAGGTCCCATTGAGGTTCCCTCCGGGCGCTTTGGCCACACAGCTGTGCTGGTAGAAGAGATTGCCTACATCTGGGGAGGAGGGAATCCTTACTACAATGTGCTTTATGCCTTTGATGTCAACACCCACAGCTGGTTCAAACCCAATGTTTCTGGGACTATTCCAGAAGCAAGGTATTACCACTCAGCCTGTGTCATGGAGAAGATCATGTATGTGTATGGAGGATACATCCAGACTGGCTATACTAATGACATGTACAAGTTGGACACCAACATAATGGTCTGGACTTCAATTAACACCAGAGGAATACCACCACCTGCTTCATACAGTCACTCTGCCACCATCATGGGGACAAAGATGTTTGTATTTGGGGGCTGGGTGAATGGGGGGAACTTAAACAACAATACTGTGTTTGACACAGAGACCAGCTGCTGGCTGAAGACAGCTTCTGCACAGCTTCTACCAGAAAAACGTTACTTTCATTCAGCCTATGCCTACAATGGAGAGCTGTACATATTTGGCGGCTGGAATGGGAAACAGTACTTCAATGATCTGTGGAAATTCAGTCCAGAGACCTTTTCCTGGAAGCAGGTTGAGGCGAAGGGGAAAGGACCCTGTAGGATGTGTGGGATGTGCTGTTGCATGGTGGGAGATCGTATTATCATCCACGGAGGATACCACAACAACCTCATGTCCGATGACCTGTACATCTTAGATTTAAATCCCAGCCTGAAGACGTTATGCAAGCTAGCAGTCACTCAGCATGGTCTGGATGAGTCTGAACTCCCACATGACATCAGGTGGGAACTGGCAACCATGACTACCAACAGCAACACAACAAAATGACAGCCCCACACCACACACGTGCAGAGCATGTCTAAGCACACACACGCACGCACTTACGCACGCACACACACACACACACACACACATGAAAGTGGCTTGGAAGCTGATTGGCACTTTTTGGTTTCAGTGGTGGCCGCCATCATTAAATGGTCCATTTTGAGGGCTTAGCGGCAATCTTTGAGCTGGTCATAGGCTACAGTAGATTTGGATTCAGGACGCCTTAACTCTTTTAGTGCTAAAACCGAATATTTTCGCTTCTTTTTTTCATTCCAATACTATTGTTTTTTGCTATTTTACTTACCCTGAGCTGCTTGTAGCGACGTGGGTGGTCCTGGCTCGTCCTTCGCTTTCCAACGAGCCATGCTACATGTTGCAACAATTTATTCCATTGAAAATGGTTTAGAATAAAGTTTAGAGCCCCCCCCCCCCCCCAAAAAAAAAAAAAACGCTATTTTTGCAAGACGTATTAAGGTTTACAAAAAACTAAAATTTTCGGTTCCTTTAATAAAATGAATTAAATAATCGGAGGCCTCAACGAAGCCCCGGTGTAGCCCTGGATCCAAGCCGCCTACCAAGCTCTCTTTCCACCGGCCCGTAATCGGGTAACGTCGCCGAAACGCGCCGCCCAAAACAATACAAAGTCACATCTTTAGAGGTAATTTTCTCTGAACTGTGTTCCTAGTGCATCGGAAAAGTTTTTTTTGCGGCTGAATAGCTTCAGATCGGTCTTCTAAAAAATAAAACAGTCGATTGCTAACTGTTAGCTCTCGGCCTCCATTTCACGTTCATAACACTGTATGCAGAAAAAACACAAGCCACTTCTTCGTGGTTAACCGGATGTTACTATGAAGCCTTACGGAGGAATGGCTGGCACTCTAGTGGCCACTTGCAGCCCCTGGCAGTCATCGTGTTAATACCCCTAGGAAACATGTATGCCATAAATTAACACGATTTGCCTTCAGGGTCAAGATCTTTGGAAAACTGACCTAGACTATACCTTGCATGTTGATACCTCGATATCGATACATGTTGTTTACATATTGCCCAGCATACTGTTTATAGGCTAACCTGACTTGCGCCAGATGATAGCAGCAGTGCGTCTGCTGCTATCATCTGGGATTGCTCCGGCAGACTCGATGTAAGGGGCGGGCCATTTTTTTAAATTGTTTAGCAGGTGATTGGATGGGGCCGTCTGTCTATCACAGTCTGGGAGTGCCAACTCCAACCACTCATATTGGCCTGTCTGCGTGACGTTCCACCCAGAATCCGCCTCCTGGGTTTCCACGTGGTCTGCAGTCAGACTCTATTGGCTCAGAGCCGCTCAGAGCCCGCCCGTAGCTGCCGCTGATTGGTCCGGCCCGGGGCTTTACGAGTGTTATCAACTCTCACCGAGAGAGCTCAGATGTAGATTAGAGTTTATCATGATTGATTATGTATGACGTTATAGAGAAGATCATGTATTCATTGATTATATTAATATCTAGGTCTCTATGATGATACTAATACTTAGTTAGATAGTTAGGAGTCGAGAAGTCTTCAGTAGGCCTCAGTAACTATTGTTTTGGTAAAGCCTATCTTGTTATGGTACAGCTCGTTCCAGAGGCCTTGAAGCCACACAGTATAACTCTAGTGTTTGACCATTCTTCTTGGCAGAACTCTTTTACCACTGCCCAGAGTGTTAATTGTACTTCTGTGTCGCCAGTTGTTTCTTGGTCTTCCCCTCTTCCTTCTCCCTTGTGGGTTCCAGAACGGGGCATATCTTGTGATATTAGACGCAGGTTTGCGAAAGTGTGTGTTGTTGAAAATGTAGTGGAGTGAAAATCATAATCCTACTCAAGTAAAGTACAGATACAAAAATAATGTACTCAAGCACAGTGCTCAAGTAAATGTACTTAGTTAATGTCCACCACTGATTATATCCTGCTGTACGTGAGCGGATTCTCAGCTCACAGTAACATCTGACAGTAATGAACAAGAAAATCTACTTCGCCTCCACAATTGTCCCTGCCGGGGTTGACTGTGTGAGAGAAATAATAGAATGGAGAGAGAAAAGTTAATAGCAAAATGGAAAAGGACCAAACGCACATTAAACCCAATTCCCCTGTGGACAGGTGTTAATATGAGAGGCAGCGGGACATTGTTGATCCTGATGTATTAGCATGGGACCTGCAGGACCTCATTTTACGTTTTGAATATATCAACCACCCTTGAACAAAAATAGAAAATTTACAATTACACTGCAGGCTGTAGGCCTAGACAATGGCACAGAGCAAAGGGAAATCAAATGGGAACAAACGGCTTGAGATGGTAATACTAACAGGCAAAATGAACAAAAATCATTATGTGCACTGAAAGCAATATGCAAAGTGTTATGAATGATGTATAACGCATTGTTTTATTTTCATTTAAATAAATAATAGCATATGAAAAGTGACCACTGGGGACAACATTCTGCTTGGTTTAACTTTAAATGATTGTTAAATTAATTACCTTCCATAAATGCCAGAGTTTGTGAAACTGCATAACAAATGTAATGCGTGCAGGTTATCCTAAGCCCCTATACTTCATTGTACAATGAATAGAGAAAATATTTTCCCTATTTTAGAACAGTTTACAGTATGTGCTACTTTTGGCTCTTTTTTGAAAGGTTTTGACAATTTATCCAATTTAGGAACACCAGGTTGAAAGTGGTGAACATCTTTCATTTCACAATTAAAGAGATTGATAGCAGTCACTGCAGGAGGGACGTGCAGAGAATGTTAGAGAGGCAGGGGCTGAAATTTCTAAAAGTACTTTTGGTGAAAATATCGAAAATAGCAGGAAAATAGCAGGTCGGCTATTTTCGATGCTACACAGAGAGGGCAGTTCTTCCAACATAAGATGCTGCATTCAAGTTCAGTAGAGTTTGGATAAGGCAATTCTCTTTGCATTACTTTCACCATAGTAAAAACTGAATTCATGGTCTGGAGAGGGCACTTTTTACAGACGGGTAAAGGGCAGGGCCTCAAGCCCCCTCTGATGTCTATGTGTGCACGTGCCTTCACTGCAGTATCAGCAGAGTCCCACAGACATCACTGTCTGTTTTCCATCAGTTGGACTGACATCTAACACTGTGATGAGATCAAACATTTTACAAGGGAACATCCCAGAAAGCTCCATAAAACAATTCCTGTGAATATGACCCACACTTTTTGAGATATATCCCTGCCTTGATTTGCATTCTGCAGACATCTGCTATGTCCCACGGCACAAGCAAGCAGCCCTATTCCCTTATAATTGAACTACAAACGTATCTTCTCATTATTATGAAATGCCACATTCACACTCCTCAGTATAGCTCTAATTAGCAAAGGGAATGTAAAGTTGTAAAGTGTAGTCCTGGAACGCAATCCACGTGCAGAGCTTTAATTTGCTAGCGCGGGTGTCTGTGCCACTATAGCTGTCTGAGACTGATTATAATAATAACATCCTTTTGGTATTATTAGGAGTGGATACTTGTTCCAGATGAGAAGATGGGCATAGTTTTCTACCTCAAATCAACCGCTTCAGCCCTTAAAAGTCACAACACTTTGCCATGCAACACATTGACCGATTTGGACTATTTTTTGAAAATGTAAAACTAAATTAAATTGTTGAACATTGTTGAACATGTTCACCTACAATGATATGCTGTTTCTTATGATGTGTTTGTGCACCCCAAGGTCATATTCACTAAAAACGGTGGCCTTTTCTATACTTTTAAAGTGTCATTATTACAATGTAAAAACTATGTTTTGCATCCAAAGAGCCTCAGTTTTTCATCCTTCAGTGTGCGAGCTAACTCTTTTTGTTTATGCCCCCCCCCCCAAGGTCATCACGTCATCAGGGTAAGCCTGATTATTGCCCCCCATCTTGATTCAACCATCTTTGATTGCAAACGTTCGACTCTGCATCTGCTTTTGTGCCAAAACATACACACAGTTAGTTTAGTGCAGCGGGAGCAGCAGAAATGTGGCGAAGCGCTTGGCAAATGGAAGTAATTGTTTAATGAGCCGTGTAATCAGTCTATCAGTGTGTTGATATTGCTGATCACTGTGGATAAAGCAGGCTAAATCGCAATTACTGCATGTTATACAACACATAACTTGTGTGCACCATGTGGGCTTATACCGTACCAAGCCCTGTGGGGGATTTTTATCATTTATCATGTTGTGGGGGCGTCCGGGTGGCACGGAGGCCTTCAGAGGGTTTGTTTCCCTGCAGCGGTGCCTCCGGGCTTGGCCCGGGCACTCCAATCAACTCAGTCTTGTGAATCTGACACGGGATTGTGTAGGAGAGATCTGGGGGAGATAATGTGAACAGAAGGAGAAACTCTTCGCTGTCAGGTGGCAATAAGCGGCTGGGAGGAGGCATCTGGTTGGTCTACTCTACACCCACTCCAGACTGACAGTGTTGGGAATCACAGGGGCCACAGTCACAGGGGGAAAGGAGGTAACACATAATAACATACAAATGTACATGATATTATCTGATATTTGCTGCTAAATGGTTTCTCTCACTTGCTGCCATACATAGGTAGCTGCTGCAGCTGCTGCTGTTGTACGTCTTGTCTACTTGCACTAGAGACTTATTCTGTTGTATAGCATTATGACTTATTATCTGACTTTGTTTCCTTTGTTTCTTTATCTATTCTTGAAAACATTCTGTTTCCATTGTGGTCCATTGTACTTAGAGTTTCCATGTTTTAATCCAGCTGTTCTCAACCTTTTCTGGATCAAGGCCCACCCATCTGACCACTTAACACAGCAGCCATGGTGAGCGGTCACATGGGTGGGCCACGTGCATTTTCAGAGCATTGTGTATTTTAATGATCAATAAATCGATTGTGTTCCGGCCTGGATCAATGGAACTAACGATTTACAATTTAGGCATTTAGCAAACACTTGTAATCCAAAGCGAGTCGACTTACAATAAGCAAGTAATACATCAATATAATAAGCAAGATAATATGTCAGTACATGAACAGCAATACAACAAATGCATAGGAATATCAATCTAGAAAAACAAACTAACTAACATAGTATACTTTTAAGTTCCTATTTACTGGTATCAAAAACATTTCCTTTTCCTTCCCACTTGCAATACCCTTGCGGCCCACCAGTGGTCCCTGTTGTTTTAAAGCCACAGAGTGTGTTTGTAGTTGACACACCTGCAGGCCACCTGGAGCTCCACTGATACTGCAGGACAATTGACTTTGGCACCAGGCTCAACATCCTCATGCCAGAGCTAATTATCAGCAAGAAGGTTCTCATTCATCTTCTGTGAGTGTTCCTCCAACCTGACGCTGTTCCAGATGATGCCACATGGAAAGTGGCTCCGCATGCGGCCACAAGGCCACTGGCAGTATAGACTGCTAAAGAGTTTCCCCCCCGGACAATCAGACACAAATTAAAGAAAAATAAACTTGAGAGACGCTATTAATCAGGGAAAGCCAAGCCTGTGTGATGGACAGCGGCAAGGTACAGGTCACTTACAGCAGTGGTTCTCAACCTGTGGGTTGGGACCCCCAGGGGGGTCCCCAATTCATTTTGAGGGGTCCCCAGATGATTAACTTAATGTGAAACATTGTTTTCTCACTCAACAGTACACAAACCAGCATAAAGTTTAAGTGTATAGAGGTTATCTGCACATTTCTGAAGTGACAATTTAAGGACTTTTAATACCTCTAAAATGACTAATTAAACATTGGCCAAATTGTAAAATATTAGAGGCAGAAATTGTGGAAATAACGCCTCTGCTATTTTCACAATAGAACCATGTTATACAAAATGTAATCCCTCAACTCTTAGTGTTTGTCAGGGTGGGTGGGGGGGTGGGTCCCCAGTTAAAATATGATTATTTTGGGGGTTGCGGCCTGTAAAGGTCGAGAACCACTGACTTACAGCATCTGCATGCTTATGTTTACATTACAACTTACTGTAGGAGTAAAAACTCTGTACACCACATGAGCACTAAGACAATGGTCAGAACTGTTTTTTATTCTTCTTCATTGCTACTGTATTGGTTCTCTTTTTTGTGATTCCTTGGATCATAGCACTACTCCCCTATTCATTTTGTCCAGCATTGTGCGTTTTCTTCAAATTACAGTTTTTTCCAAAACTCGCACAAACCGGTCAATACTATCTCTCGAGTCTTGTGATCAAGATGTATCAATCAGATTTTTGCCAGACCCATGAAATGGGTAGGCCTACATAAGCAAATGTCGGTCCGGGTTTTCTATATAAAGGGTATATATGATGATGACATGATGATGACATGCCTACAAAAGGCATGATGTCATAAATGATGATGACAGACAGGGGGTCTGGCACATATTCCATTCCAATTGGCTATGACTACCTTCTAACATTTGCAGGCCTTGGGTAGGCAACCCGACCTGGTGGATACCTGTGCTCAGAGAGAGGGCACTTTTTATTCATATTAATGTTATTAATATTACTAATGCTGTTAATGTATGTCTGAGGAGTTAGGAGTAATGCACCTGTGTAGTGTGTA
Source organism: Nannobrachium achirus (assembly GCF_963921795.1). Classification (NCBI taxonomy): domain Eukaryota; kingdom Metazoa; phylum Chordata; class Actinopteri; order Myctophiformes; family Myctophidae; genus Nannobrachium; species Nannobrachium achirus. The sequence continues at coordinate 43,035,346 of NC_137820.1, forward strand.
CACAAGATGTAACATTAAAGATCATCTTGAAGGCCCGAACCGCTGGCCTAGTGGTCTGGGCACCTGGGCTCCAATGTAGCTTGTAGCCTGACAGCGTGTCGCGTGTTCGATCCCGAGGGCACGGCCTTTGTTGCATGTCCCCATCACTCTCTCCCAGTTTCCTGTCTGACTTCACTTCGCTATCAATAAAGGCCTAAAAAAACGAGATAAATCAAAAAATAAATACACAATACATATTGAACCTTGAACCTTGGGAATGGGGGGGGGGGGGGGGGGTGATACACAGCACACACAACTCAGAGATTAATGTGTACAGGAAAGTCTGCAATGCAACCATGACTTACTTGGCGGTTGGTCATTCATAACGAAATGAGCTGGAAATAAAATGCTCCTACCCTTCGCACTGACCTCACAAAACTGCAACGCTTGGAGGAGGAATCACTCTTCTAACCCCTTATTCTCTCCTCATTAAGCCTAATGAGAGTCGTAATTGCGCACATTGCGTTCTTAATTTGTTAAACTAAAATCTATACGTATTTAGATCGAATTACTGCATATGGCCAGGCACCATTTGATGTATTTCTGCCATTATAAGGCTATTAGGAGCCCTTCAGAGCTCTTTATATGTGATCAAATTCCTAGATCTCAACCTGATGGAAGTTCTCAGGGATGGAGAGATGTAGGACAACTAAAGAGATCTGCATTAAGGATACTTGCTGAGTGTGGTCCTAGACGGAGCTCTCTGTCTGTCTGTCTGTCTGTCTGTCTGTCTGTCTGTCTGTCTTTCGGAGGCCTTAATCTAAACAGCTCAGTCCCTCGGGCTGTGTGAGATCTGACAGCTTATTATCATAATCATGGCATCTGTCTCACAGAGGAAAAGGTATTCTGACACCTTCTGGCTATGGCAATATAGACTCATTATCACAGTAGTGTGTGTGTTAATGAGCTACACACACACACACACACACACACACACACACACACACACACACACACACACACACACACACACACACACACACACACACACACACTACTGTTTACTGTGGTGATTGCTGCATAGCTGCCACGGTAAAGTTGTCGTAGTCCAGATGGCTGTTTCATGTGCTTCTTACAGACGCTCCTCACAGGGAGACAGTCAGGCAGCACTTTGATGATGTCACTTCTGAGGGACCCTTGTAGCTGTAGTTTCTTTTTTTTCACAAATGTCTGTACGCGACCTGCATTATCTCTCGTTTTGCAGCTGTCGGACATTGTGGGGATCTTATTTTCAAGACAGGAGGATGTACATCATAGATGTTTCATGGGTTGCAGTTCTTCTTATGCCTACACATACGCCATGTCCTAGAATGAGCAAAACACAATGCAGATCCCCACTCTAATGTCTACTAGTTTTTATTACTCTTGTCCGTAACATATGTGTCTAAAAATATATGATTGTTGGCAGAATCCAAGCCACACAGGTTGCTCTTTGTTCTTTGCGGTATTATTTAGGACCCATATGTGTATCTCAAAGAATATGGAGCAACCTGTGTTGATTCACACGGCTAGATGATGCATATCTCTCATGCGGTTAAGGTTAAGCACTGTATAGCCATGGGTTTGGCCTGGTTTCATTTTACTCAAGGTTTGGTATTGGTTTAGTGTGGTCAAGGTTCGAGTAAACATCTGGGGAAGCCATTCTACTTTACAATGATGTCAGTTTGAAGGTCTTCTCCAACTCTAGCCTTTTTGCTCTGTCTATCTAATCCGTTGGCCCTTTATTATTTCAGTAACAGTCAGCAGTGGTGTAGTAACGACATTTACTCAAGTACTGTCCTTAAAGGAGTAGTTCACCACTTTTCAACCTGTCTTCATATAATAGGTCCTCACTAATGTTCATGATAAAATATCACAATTTTCTTCTACTCAGTCCAAGTCTCCTAGGAGAGCTGTGGGAAGTTCAGAATCCATCGTCTTGTGACATCATCATTTTCCAAAAAAAAAGAATTAATCAATATTTTTGAAAAAAATATTTAGATTCTTATTACGCGAGAACAATGGCTTCCACAAAAGGTATTTTTGAGTGAGGACCAATTATATGAACATAGGTTGAAAAGTGGTGGAGTGCCCCTTTAAGTACAACTTTGAGGTACTTAACAAGAGCATTTCCATTTTTCAATATTGTTAATACAAATACTACTACTAACTAGTTACTTACTTTTGATTATTGTTACAAAACATACATTACTTCAGCCCTATTTAAACTTTGGCTATTTGAACATAGCAGATCTACATGCTGTGAGCTTATAGATCTGCTATTATCAAAAGATATTCATACATTTTATACTATGATAACTTGTGAAACGGCATAATGAGTACTTTTACTTTTGGTACTTTAAGTATATTTTGAACTTCTACATTGTGGTATTTCTATTGGATTTCTACTTACTCTAAAAAAATAAAGAATAAGCCGACTGTCATGTATCAATGTCTTACAGTAGCGCAGTAGTTATTTGCAGGTATGTCCTTGATTTCAATGGCATGTTCTCAAGCTCTCCTGGCAATATCTATGGCTCACCTGTGGTAATATAATATTTTCTGGCAAAGCAATTGAGAGATGTCAGATGAAACCATGGCAGGCGGTAAATGACCAGTAAACTCATACATTCTGTCATTACTCCTAATTATCCCCACAGTGGATGAGGGGAAGGCCATGTCTACCTGGTCGACTGCTCTCGGCCTAATTGTTCTAACATACATGAACTCTTGTGCACAGGGGCGTCGCACCAAATTCTGGGCCCTGGGTACAAAGATTCACTGCGGGCCCCCCATAAATGTTCTTCATAGGGGGAGGGGGTTTAACCCATTTAGACTGGGAACGCATTATTACGCATTATTTTGTGCTTTAGATATTGAAAAATAGCAGATATACAAGCTCACAACGCGGCCGCGCTGTGAGCTTGTAGATCTGCTATTTTTCAATATCGTGAAAATTTGTCTTTGAATATTTCAAATCCTTCTATGTTTCTATGTCAGTGGTGCTCAAACGCTTTCATGTGAAGGACCCCCAAAATGATATGTATTTGGCCACGGACCCCCATCTCAAAATATTTAGTTCCAGGCACCCCCCAGAAGCAAAATTTGAGTTACAAATGTCCGCTTAAAAAATAAATAAATTCAAAGATTTGCACACATCTTCACCACTTTTTCAAAAACAGCAGATCTACAAGCTCGCTGTGAGCTTGTAGAACTGCTATTTTTCAATAGCTAAAGTATACAATAATTAAGGCCCCTCCACCTTGGGCCCTAGTAACTCAGTGCCACTTTTCCCCCCCTTGTGACGCCCCTGCTTATGCACATGAACACACATGTACGGTAACACGCGGCTTGCTCCCGAGTCCTGCTCCATCTCTCTTCTCCACCAAGCTTTCTATTTTCTTTACAACCTCATTATCGCTCCTGCAGAATAACCGCCGAGCCTCAGTTCCCATAGTAACCGTAGTGTAGCGAGCAAGCGTTCAGCAGAACTTCACACCATAAAAGTCCCAGTGGTCACCCCGCCCACCTCATTTTATGTAGAACACTTTTTTTTTCTTTTTTTGCTGTGCCTTGACACACATCATACTTAACATGGGATTCTTGGGGTGGAATGTGAGTAACGCTAGAAGATGTAGCAACCACTGGGACCTGACTGAGTGGGTGGGCTAAGAACTATAACATCCAGTCACTCATGTAGTGAATAATATCACTGTGCAACACGAACATCTCGTTTTCTTTAGGGGTGTCATCTTGCTCCCTCTCTTCCAATTATAGTCACATAATTAGTTTAGCTTAATTTCTATACTTAGGACAAACCCATCAGAGACCCGGCAGATTTAATTGGTGCCATCTTTAACTACTTAAGCCTTAATATATAGATGTCGTCTCATGACGAATAGCAAAAATAGCAGATCTAAAAGCTCACGATTTGTATTTTATTTGTTTCGAACCCGTTTTGAACCCTTTTGTAATTTTTAAACAAAACATTCACTTAAAATAAAATAGGGATGCCAGGTTGAAAGTGGTTAATCAGCCTCTGATGTAGTCACAGACAACTGGTGTGGTGAGACTAAGGAAGCCACTCTGAAAACACATCTGCAGTCATCTGCAGGTGTAAATCCTGCCCTCACAACATCTCTCCTCCAGATATGACTGAAGATCATGTCATGTTGACCTTGGCTTTCATTGCGACCAAAAGTGAAGTGTACCTTCTCAATTTTTACCTTTATTTTAACCTTGACCTTTTTGACCCCAAATCATCCCTTCGCACCACATTTTGCGTTCAATGGCAGTGTGCCTGCATGCTTAGTTTCACACCAATCAGTCCAACGGAGTTGCGCTGTACACACACACACGCGCGCACACTCACACTCAAAATGCTGGGCCTACTGGGAGTGTGCGTAGCCTATAAAGTTTCATGGCAATTGGACACTGCGTTCGTCATTCCTGGTATTTTGACAAACGTGTGTGGGGAATAAACTAAATTGTGAGGATAGAGGTGTGGAAATTTTACCAAAAAAGAGAAGATAAACAAGGGTGCTGTCAGAAGCAGACAAACCCCCACACACCTGCTACTCCTTAGAGTCGTTGTCGAAAGGCTTTTATCAGTTCTTCTGTTCTCCTTCATACTTATATGCGTTGTTATGACATATACCCAAATAGAACCCATTTCACCCCTTTTATATTGCATGGTAATTCTTCTTCCATTTACTTTTGATTTCCACAAGGGTTTGCATACCAGCGTGGGGTCAGAGCAGGCCGCCTCTGCTCCGCTCTGCTCTGAGAGGAGTGATGATGAGAAACAAATGCTCAGAGAAGGGGGCGAACGCATGCAGGGGGGAGGGGCCGAGGGCACAGCCCAGCTGTAGCCAATTAGGATTTATCAGCAGTTTGTCACACTGTGGATTCAGGTCCTTGACCTCTCGCATGGTCTCATGGAGGCAGAGCACTGCCCGTCAGGGGCGTCACACCAAATTCTGGGCCCTGGGGACAAGGATTCACTGCGGGGCCCCCATGAATGTTAACTATTGAAAAATAGCAGATATACAAGCTCACAGCGCGGCACCGAGTGCCGCGCTGCGAGCTTGTATATCTGCTATTTTTTAAAAATCGTGAAAATGTCTGCAAGAAACCTATGTCAAGGACTCCCAAGATGATATGTATTTGGCCACGGACCCCGATCTCAAAATATTTAGTTCCAGGGACCCCCCAGAAGCAAAATTTGAGTTAGAAATGTTCGCTTAAAAAATACATATATATATTCAAAGATTTTCACACATTTTCACAACTTTTCCAAAATAGCAGATCTACAAGCTCACAGCGCGGCACCGTGAGCTTGTATATCTGCTATTTTTCAATAGATAAAGTTATTAGGGCCCCTCCACCTTGGGCCCCTGTAACTCAGTCCCACTTTCCTACCCCTTGTGACGCCCCTGCAGAGCACTGCCCGTTATTATTGCTACAAACCTCATCCAGTTGGAAGTCAGGAAGGATGTCTGCCAGAACTGGACTCAAAGGTTACTGGGTTGCCTTCAGGAGATTATGGGCAGTAGTGTGCTTTCCCCTAGTATGCATGCGTTCTATTGATTTGTCTCAAAATGGTGGTTCTTCAGAAGTTCTTCAGCAGATCTTATGAGTGGTTGACGTGCTATTTAGTTTCCCAACCTTTGGGCCTCACACGGTGTGAGCTTGTACATTAACTATTTGTCGTGCGACAAGTATTTTGCTTTAAGTGCTTAATGTGTCTGCACGCGTCAGAATCAATCATCTTTATTGTCATATCACAGATGTACTTAGTTAAAGGCATTTCTTTTTCGAGGGGGATCCATCATTTGTCTGAGGTAGGGTTGAGCAGGAGAGATAAGAAGAAAATAACACAGGACACTATTAGGTCAAATAATCAAAAATATATATTTATGTATATCCTGTGATGTAGCAGGTAGGGTAAGGTAGGTAACACTGTCAATATTAAACCCCTATACTGGTATGTTTCTTACAGAATTTCTACTGGTTCTTTAGCCCCTCTAATGGTTTATATTGCACCATTTGACAAGTTGCAATAAATAATATAGCACCAAATGAACCCCCTATTTAATTACAAATAACCATAATAATTGCACCACAATAACCTGCAATTTTAGTACTATTTAGCACCATTTTTGTTAATATATATACTGTACAATCCTGAGTGTTAACATAACTCTCTGAAAGTGTATTGAACCATTTTATAAGCTGTATGATGGCTGATATCACCTACTGCACAGTTTATGTAGCCCAGAAGCCTGTTAAGGTCTTCAATTTTCACTCTAACCTCAGGGTTCATATGTGACTATATATGATGGACATCATTCATAATACGTAGCCGTAAAATTGACTTCCCACATGCAGTGGGAGTGTCAAGCATAGAGCCTCATTGTTCATAACCGACACGTACAGTACATTACTTGCTAAAACCGGGGAAATGGTGGTAGCTTAAGCATGTAATCTAATATGAGCGAAGCTATTTAGGATGCAATATATGAGCTGCCTTCAGAGAGGCCCCTGTTGAGATTTGAAGCTGTAAAAACCAAAGCCCTTTCCACCCTGCAATCAACAGTTAGTGCCAAAGCTCAGCTCCAGAGTAAAAGCCCTAAGAGATCATGTGGACCCCGGCACTCTCCCAGAACAGGGAACATTTTGACACATTGACAATCAGAAGGCAAATCCTTACTCTCTGAGAAAGAGAGAACGAAAATCACTCCATACTGTTGTGAGATGTAACTAGCTAAGAAATTAAGTTTGAAAGGTTTTGATATTTCTACGGCTGCAGGGGTCTAGCTGTCTATAAGAGAGACTGTGTGTGTCTGTCCGTGTGTACTGAGCGAATCTCACAAACCGCTTGCCATCTATAAGAGAGTCTGTGCAATGCATGTCCGGGGCTATAATCACACAAATCACTGGACCGATCAGCCATCTCAGACGCCCACATCGATGACTGACGTTACAGACTTGCCACAGGATGGTCTGAGGCCCGTACTGGAGCCACACCGTTCCCATTTGGATCCTGAGATCCACCATTAGATATTTGTAATAGAATGGCATCTGCAAGGGCAATGGATTAGTTTGTTTTTCACTGATAGTGACACTCTCTGGCTGTTCAGCCACACTCACTGTGTACTTGCCACATCCATGTACCACGAGTGTACTCTACCGTCAACATGAGGTGAATTTGGCATGCTGCCATTCTGACTTCCCCCCCATTCCAAAACTAGTATACCTAACCCTAACCTCTATGGAAGTGCCGCCACTCAGACAATTAGAAGTCAATGTCGGAATGGCAGCTTGTCGGAATGGAGAGCGCCTCCCGTGCAGACACCCATGCGTCTTTTATAAAGTTTCTGTGGAGATGTGTGAGTTCCATAGCCATTAGTGCTCTCTTCCACATGCATCTCCTCCTTGTATGGGCCGCTCTGTTCATGACATCAGCTGTGGTGATGTTGGTCTCTGCGTACTTCTATGATGTTAGCTTCGTGCAGCGTTAGTCTTGTGCTCATACGGAAGTCTCGTGCTCATACGGACACTCATACAGACACTCATATGGACACTTATAATGTCAGTTATCTCCATACATGGAGTTCCACACACTTGTGATGTCAGTTATCTCCATACATGGAGATCCGTGCTCATACGGACACTCATACATACACACAAAGCCAGACGTAGGAGCGGTTAGCACCGCTCAACCAGAGCCGTCCATTGGAGAGTTACGCCACCTCCGTTCACTTCATCGGGCCAGGTTTTCTACATAGACTTCTATTGGCGAATAGTGACAAAGTGCTGAACCGGAGGTTCACGGAATGTGGGGGCATAGTGGAGTCTATGGGCATTTATTTCGAGTAACATGAACTACGTGACCGGCGCTGTTTTCTGCCCCTGCAATGGCCCAACTCTCCAATAGACTCTCTCTATACTCTCTGAACATGACCTACCGTTGTTCACTTTTGGAGGAATTAAACATTATGAACTATGTATGTGAACTAACTCTGATATTAATCTTTGTGAACTAAACTTTGAGCTAACTCTTGTGAAGTGTGAACTTGTACAACACTGATGATACGGCAGTATTCTAATGTGTCTTCAGAAAGCTAATCTAATATTTATAGATCATTGCCTCTGCTAGTTTGAGTAAACAAACACTTTTTGTAGCAAAGCTGGAACATTTCCACTTTCATTTTGCTTCCTGATGATTGATATGATACAGTAGGCCATTACTTAATTAAACAGGACATTTGTTTGGAGGTGATCCATTATTGTTGAGGCCTTACTGCTACAACGATAAATATTAAAATATATGGGGAAATAATTACCAGAGATGTCTTTTCTTGACAGCCTGCTTGTCAAAGTGTGTCAAAGTTCAGTGTGTACTTTGATCAAAACAATCTGTGTTTGTTCCTGAGTGGACAGTATTGACCTCCATCCGATGGTGGAAAGTAACTAAGCACATTTACTGAAGTGAAGAACTGCACTTATGTGCAATTTTGAGGAAGGCTACTTTGACTTGAGTATTTAAAGTTTTTTGTACGGTGAAATGAGATGTACTCCACTGCATCCAATCCAATCAAATTAATCAAGTCAAAACTCTAGAAAATAATGCCATGACATTGAGTTACATAATTTTTTTAAATATTAAAGCAGCACTATGTAAAAAAATGAATAAAATGTAATTTTGTTCAATCTATATGGTAGAGTATGTTAATATAATATAACTTGTGCAATCTGGGTGGTTGTATTCTGTCTCCCTGCTCTTCTATTGAGAAATTTACAGTAGATTGTGTGAAAGTTCATGTCTCACCTAGACACAGCATCTGACATGGATTTTCGACCTGAAGGTCAACTCAATTTATTTATCCCTGGAGCAGGGACGAGGCTCTATCAGCTCAAACATTTCAGGTAAACATCAGGTAAACATTTCAGCACTTGTGCAGGAAACTGGGTTCAAATCCAGGGTATTAGATGAAAGTTCTGTAGTGCAGCTATACAGGCTGCGAATCGCTGTCATAAAGCCTTCCCACCCGACAAGGCAATGTTATTTTTGACAGCAAATTTTGATTTAGTTTTAGTCATAGTCTTTTGAATAAAATGTAATTTAATTTTAGTCATAATTTAGTCACCTGAAAAGTTTTAGTTTTAGTCTAATTTTAGTCGAATAAATATCATAGGTTTTTAGGCGAACTAAAATGTGTTTTGGCAGGCCTTGATGGCATCGTAATGACTGATTTTACCCTTGGTTGTGTGCTGGAAATAGCAGATCTACAAGCTCACGACACGTCGCAGCGCGACGCGTTTTGAGCTTGTAGATCGGCTACCATTTTTCGTCATAGTTTTAGTCGACGAAATCAACACTGTGGGAATCACTGTCTTAAAGACTTCCCACCCAACAAGGTGAACAAAATAATAATAAAAAAAAGTTTGAAGCCAACTCATCAACATGCTGGACATGTGCAGCGTTGCAGTGGGTTTGGATGAATTCATCCTATAAGCTCCAGTGATTATGGCGGCTGTGCAGGTAATTAGTGCAGGTCTGGCCCACCACCAGGTGCGTCCCACAGCAGCTATTAAGTCATTAACCCAGCGTGCACTGCTCCCATGCTGGATAAATCACTGCTGCTCAGCCACATTACAACGTTATTATGATCACTGCTGTGATGCTTATGACTGCTAATTGTCACTTGTATATCAGGATAGACAGACGTAAATGGCACATAGCTTTTGTATATTGTTTAACCACTTAAGTTTGATATTTGTTAGATGTTCAGGCCGCTACGCGGCTTTCAAATCCAGGCCTGTATGGCGCTAAACAGAGAAATGGTTGCGTGTTAGTGCCATTTTTGTTCTCATTCAATTTATATTTTTTCACATGGAAACAAATTACACATCTCAAGCAGTGCAAAATCAACATAATTGAACTCCAGTATCCCCCACCCTTCTCCCTTTACCCACCTTTCATCATCCCAGCCCTTCCTCTTTCCACCAGCCACATCCATTGCATCATTAAGTCAGAACATCTTTCAGACCTAATATAGAACTTGTCCATAGTGAAATTGTGCCCTTTTGGGCATGGTTTATTCTGGCTGAAGACAGTTCCAGATAAGCAAAGGTCCAAAAAGCTCATTAGCCAGAGATTTTGATATGTCATGTGGGTTTCCAGCATTGTCTATTATCTTTTTGGCTGCCAAACTTTCCATGACTTTTCAGTAAGGGACCATTTGTAATCATCATTTAAAAGATGTACAAACAGGTCCATTGGCAGTTGTACTTCTATCAGGTCTGTTAAAGTCCCTATAACCTTTTCAAAATCCCAGGACATTCCCATACAGTATGGGGAGCGTGTCGACATTGCGACGGGAGGTGCTCTCCATTCCGACATGTCTCCATTCCGACATTGACTTCTTACTGTCAGAGACGAGTGGCAACACTTCCATAGAGGTTAGGGTTAGGGAAAGGGTTAGATGTCGGAAAGGAGACATGTCGGAATGGAGACGTGTAACTCATTGCAACATAGCATCTGTTAAACGGTTCATCCTTTCGACACGGTTGAATTTTAACCTGGTGGAAAGCTAACCTGCCGACGCAGGTGAGTAGATAACCTGCCGAAGTGAGTGAATGTTAACCTCTATGCCTAAACCTAACCCTAACCCTAACCTCAGTAACCGTGACGCGGGTGAGTAGCTAACCTGCCGACTCCCTTAGTCGAAATCATGGGACGTAGGAATAGTGAGATTTCCCCACAGCATGACCCAGTGTGGTCCGATATTCAAAATGTACTTTGGCACTGTTGAGCAGCCTAGAAGTACACTGTTGAGCTGCCTAGACACACGCACGCACGCGCGCACGCGCACACACACACACACACACACACACACACACACACACACACACACACACACACACACACACACACACACACACACACACACACAGGGTATAGCTGCTCAAATGCACCGCTCCACTTCGAACTGATGGTTTGATTTTTCTTCTTTCTTTTAAATTTTCCTAAATCTTGATAACAATCAAAATAGGGATGCCCATGTTGAAACAAAAAAAAGGCTATTCCACCGCTTTCAATTGATCTCGCCAAGAGAGAGATGGTGACACTGTACGCTGTTCTCATACAGCATCTTCCCTCACTTGGAAATAACTCTTTGGTATGCGTCCAGAATAGATCTGGGGATTTTCATTCCTGAGTCCGAGGGAAGCCTGACCAGCCCTGTGTGGGAATCTTTGCTAGTCACACACATTCTTAGTCCCTGAAATGCAGGATGCAAAGATGCAAATAGAACAGTATTACTATTAATTTAAGAAATGATTCACTGAATGGCTTCCATGCTCAGGACTGGCACACAATCAAAGAGGCAATCGTTTCTTTTCCAGTGTGGAGCCAAGATGGCAGTGGATGTTTTATTCGCAGAGGACACAGGATACAATTTATCTCTTTTAAAACTGAATTACACTGAGTTTCATGACAACACTCTGCCCAGCAGGTCCTGTATCATGTAAAATATTACCTCGTCTAATGGCATCTTAATGGAAATACCAGTCATGTTTTGAAGTAAAAAAAAAAGAGAGAAAAGCTGTAACTTCACAGAACTTGAATGGGCAATTCGTTAGAGGGATGATGATTAAAAAAAGTCAGTGGTATAATGTGAATTAATTCCTGTATGAAATGTTCATCTGCAAGTTTCTGTTAAAGTGTGCCAGTAGCATATCACATCAGATAGTTTACCACTTGAACCCTGTTGAGTAGGTCCACTCTTCATTTCCCTCTACACCAAATCTCTTTGCTGAAAATAGCCAATAATCTACAAGCTCACAATGCATTATGTTTTGAAATGTATTGTGAGCTTCTATTTTTGCCAAATGCCCCCCCCCCCCCCCCCCCCCCACACACACACACACACACACACACTCACCAGAAAAGGGACGCTATAGAGTTCATGTGGTACTGTATTATGCTGATTAAAAGGAAAAAAATCTCAAAAATGTGAAAATGTAAAATAATTTAGATTTTCACAAATCTTCTCTTCTGGAGGTCCCTGGCACAAAACATAAAAAAAACATTTAGGGGTCCTTGACTTGAAAAGGTTTGAGAACCACCGTTCTATGTTGAAGAATTACATCAGTCAACAGATGTAGTGTGTAGTGTCAGTCAGTCAGTCAGTAACATGCAGCTATTGATTATTTTCTTTGCAAATATTCTATCCACAATTACAGCTGATTAGTTGAATTAACTGTGGCACCGCTAAACATGTCCATCTGATGGGCTGGGTCCCTTCAGGCTCCAGAAAACAGAAACAAACGCTGCATGCCCAGGCTCAGATGAAGAGGTTTTAAGTTTAGTGTCATTAAACATAATGAAATGAGAGGTAAAGCCACTCAACTGAGTCCGTCCATCAGTGGACCAGCATGCTGTTTAATGATTATGTCTTTTTAATTTGCCTCAATTACACATTGTTTAATGGCTTCATAATCATGACAGCAGGAGACTCTGCAGTCTGTCAAACTGACTGATGACTCAGCTTCTCACTGTGTCACTGACAAGTTGAGTCATCCTATTCTCAGGGTCACCCTTAATCAGTGGTGGAAAGTGACTAAATACATGTACTCAAGTACAATTTTGAGGTATTTTTACTTTACTGGTGTATATCCAATTGTCTTTACACTCTACACCCCAGAGGCAAATATTGTACTATTTACTCTACTACAATTATTTGAAAACTTTATTTAGCCTTCTACTTAAATGTAGATTTTGATTATTATCACATTGACCACTTCCACCCAAACAATTCAATTTTCAATTGAAACAGTATACGTTGGCAATTTGAAACATAGCTGATCTACAAGCTTACAATGTTGCACGTTACAAAGCTTGCAGATCTGCTATTTCCTAAATATATTTTTTATACATTTTAACTTGCGAAATGGGACATTCTACACAATGAGCACTTTTACCTTTAGTATGTATTTTGATGCAGATACTTTTGTACTTTTATTCAAGTACATTTTGAATACAGGACTTTCACATTGCACTGACTGCAGTATTGTAATCTGGGTTCCCAGAAGCTTTTCATTTTTTTTCGCCAGCAGTATTGAGACTTCTACTCAAGTAATAAAACATGTGAGTACCACTTCCATCACTGCCCTTAGAGACGGTTATATTGAATTACACCTCTGGTGGAGGAGGTGGCACTGAGAATCACAAGCTATAAACAAAATCAAACACTAGGCGATTTATTTCTGTTCCTGCCACTTGTTCCTGATTATAATGACACTCGAGGTAAAGGAAAAGCATTACGCTATCAACAAACACAGAGAGAGTAATGCTTAACACGGCAAGTTAAAGGGAAATGTAAGCATACTGTATAATGATGACAAGATAAAAAAGTGAGAACAAATTATAAGTATGTGTGAGTTAAATTGTACTTTGATCTAATGGAAATGCTGACTGGGCACTTACAACCTACAACACAATAGTCTGTTGGGGAAGGATTCCTCAACTTACTTGTGGGCAAATTGTCACCATTTAGAGAATAAGCAAATAGCCGTGAAACCTTAATTACATACACCATTACCATAATACCATCAGGCTCATTGTATGTGTGCTTTTAATTTCATTAGGATTTCTTTTTTCTTATCCTCTGCTCTCTGTAATTTGTTAATTATAGCCTACACACGTAGAAAGAGGGAAGCGTAATGGCTTATAATATCATGCATGTTTTCGATTTTAAAATGCAAACACCATGTGGGCAGGCTGAGATAATAGTCCCTGGTCCCTGCATGCTCGTTAAGCAATTAGCAGAGGGTAATCAGTCAGAGACATGGCAAAATGTGAATATACCACCTAACCTAACCATTCTGCTATGCTGTAGCGATGCTCAACCTTTTTAATTTCAAGGATCCCCTTGATATGCTTTAGACCAGGAGTCTTCAACGTTTTTCAGGCCAAGGACCCCTTATCTGAGAGAGATATGAAACAGCGACCCCCCCTACATACAGTAGACCTATTGTATAAAATGGTGTTGCAGTGGTATATTTTGCATAGATTTCATAGATAGCTTCATAGACTTGCTTCACCTATCAGTGTTGGATTCATGTTATAATTTTCAGACATTTCTTGACCTTTGGCTCTGTACTTCTGCTCTTTCTTCCCCCTCTTCACCGAAAATAGCCAATCTAAAAGCTCACAACGCATTGCAGTGTTTCTGAGTGAGGGTCCATTTGGTTCCTATAACTATCACTTCATTTAGCTGGGGACCCCTGGAACCCTCCTCCAGGACCCCTCGGGGTCCCTGGGCCCAACATTGACAGTAAACGTTGCAGCTATATTTTAACCCTTTTAAATTCCAAGCACCCCACTTTTATAAATGCTTTAGGCCAGTGGTTCCCCCGGCCCCAAATTATTAATTTGGGGGTTCCCACAGATGATGGCTTTTAGTGTGCAACATTGTTTTCTCATTCAACATTAACCAACAACCATATAGTATATGTGTATATGGGGTAGGCCTATCTGCACAATTCTAAATGACAACTGAAGGACTCTTAAGACCTATTTATGCCTATAAAATAAAATAATCATGAAAAAATAAGATCATTAAGGCCTACGTCATAATCAACACACTTCTGTATTGCCTACTATAAAACATATAGTAACATTGTCAAATATGACCTAATAAAAGATGCAAAAATGTGAAAATAGACAATATAGGCCTACAAGTGCAATGCCTTGCATTGCAGAATGTCTATTTTCACAATAGCCATGTATCTGTTATTTTCTGGAGTCGCAGGCCTGAAAGGTTTGGGAACCCTTGATTTAGGCCACGAACCCCCACTTAACCTCCCCCCAAGGACCCTGGGTGGGGGGTCCCTGAACACCCATTGAGAACTAATGACCGACTGGGAAATCAATTAAGGCCCAAACTAGTTAACGTGTTCTTTCTTTCTTTCTTTCTTTCTTTCTTTCTTTCTTTGTGCCTCGGAAATTAAATGACATGGTGAATATACTAGTGCAGGGGTCTTCAACAGGGGGTCCTCAGAGTTACTACAGGGGGTCCTCCAAATCTTCCAATCCTTTTTATATTAACAACTTGAACCCTAGTCTCCATATTCTGAGAATTGTAGCCAAAAATAGCAGATCTACAAGCTCACAACGCGAGGCGTTGTTAGCTTGTAGATCGGCTATTCTCAGCAAAGAGTATTGGTGTAGAGGGGAAAAAGATCAGACTAAGTACAGAGTAAAAGGTCAAGTTAATTAGGTAATGATGGATCAAGTGGTTAAAGGAGTAGTTCACCCCCAAAATGACTTTTTGTCTATTGGTTAGTCACGCCATGGAGACTAGAGTTCAATAATATTTTTTGGTTTTTGTCACATTCCTAAGACAAAAATTTGATTCGAGTAAATTTACCCCCATTGATTCCGGATGGGGACCCGTTTCGAAACGGGTCCCCATCCGGAACGAATGGGGGTAAATTTATTGTTATCACATTTTTGTCTTAGGAATGCGACAAAAAACTAAAAATATTATTGAACTCTAGTCTCCATGGCGTGACTAATCAATAGGGAAAAAAAAACATTTTGGGGGTGAACTACTCCTTTAAATATCTGAAAACATAAATTGACAAGAATCCAAAATACACTGATGATTGTGCTGTCAAACGATGAAACTATAAGGAATCTATGAAAAGGTTGTGGGGGTCCCTGCTTCATCTCTCTCTCTCTCTCTCAACTATGGGGGTCCTTGGCCTGAAAACGTTGAAGACCCCTGTACTAGTGAATTCTGATATGATATCATTGATCCACCAACCCTGATGATTGTGCTGTCAAACGATGAAACTATAAGGAATCTATGAAAAGGTTGTGGGGTCCCTGCTTCATCTTTCTCTCTCTCAACTATGGGGGTCCTTGGCCTGAAAACGTTGAAGACCCCTGTACTAGTGAATTCTGATTTGATATCATGTTGATCCACCAACCCTCAAATATTCAAATGAAGCTGGGGTCCTGACACGCCTGTAGGAGTCACCAACTCCTTATTTTACCAACTTCACTTCACTTCCTCCGCTTGTCCTGCTACTGACTTCAGTTCACAACTTCACTCAGTCACCAATATTCATCACGTTGACGCAGGAACTAAATATATCGTAATCTGCTGATTTGTTCATTTATTTTTATTAGGTTATCCAATCTTTTCCGGGGGGAAAGGCTAATTATTTATGTTTTGTAACTTCGGAGACTTGATGTCTGGAAGCTTTCTTTGGCAGAGGTTTGCTGTGTAAAGTTCCGTGGCAGTGAGTACACCAACTTGTCACTTTGTCGCCGCAAGTCTGACAGGTTGCAGCCGCCGATTAAAGTCACTTTGCCAGGTAAGAAAGATTTGAGATAATTTGTTATTGTAAGCAACGTTTAATTCTGGGCTTCATCCCTCTGGGGTTCGTTTGCCGACAAGACCAGAGGTCGGGTCCATGTCCATCTCTCCTTAACGCGTCGCAAGTTAACGCATTGTGATCTTGTAGATCGGTTCTTTTTGGCGATAGCAAGTTGCAACAGCGTCCTACTAACGCATACGTTTCTTGACGAAATGACAAGACTGTCACCATGCATCTGTGACTGCGCTTTTGGACTGCATGCAGCATGACAGCACTGTCTGTCACCCACACGGGCACAGGCAGGGAACATGACAGTTTCAGTAGGCTAGGCCAGCCAGGGGTTCCCTAACTTTTTTGGCTCAGGGCACCCCTATAATATTTGTTTTCATCCGAGGCACTACATTATATTCATAGGCCTAATTTTCACTCCCAGCACCTTATATTTATGGCATAGGTCTATTTTTTTTAGCAATTATGTTGCAAGGAAAATGTTGAGATAATAGCCATTTTGGTTAGAAGTGACTGAAAATAACTTTGTAGCCTACTTCAAATTTAAAATGATAATATATTTTTTAAGTGTCCAAATACATTCTAAAATATTATCAAATTATCTCGTGAGTCGTGGCACCCCTGCTTCTGTCACATGGCACCCCAGGGTGCCCCGGCACCCACTTTGAAACCCATGCTAGGCTATAGCCTATAAGTATTGACTATTGACCCTTGACTTGACCAAAACAAGCTTTCAGTTTATGTTAAAGTTTAATGCGTTTCCCTGTGTGTAACTTAGTCTACTGTAACTGTACAATTAGCTCCCCTTGGTCACTTGTGCATAGCAGATTGATTCACTTTCACTATTAGCTTGTTTTATTATTAGTAATCTGACTGTTATATAAATGAAGGCACCCTAACCTGGCAGTGCAGGTGAAAAAAACTGTATAGGCTAGCCTAGACCTAAGGCCATGTGGGATGTCTGCAGAGTTCAGTGAGCTAGGAAGTTCTCATCATGGAGAGACTGAGGAGGAATGTCAGGAATCACCAACATCGTCCCACTATAACAGCTGAGTCGTTGTATGGATGCAGAGTGAGGCACATAACTGTGCAACAGTTGTCTCCTAACCCTAATGCCACCATCCTGGGAGAGGATGGGTGTGTTGTGTTAACTCACACTGAGTGACTCAGTACCGCCAAGACTGTCTGAGACTCACCCAGAAATATATATTTTTCCAACCCTGTCTCTAAACAAGATTGTTGTGTTTTTTCCATTAATAAACTGTAATCCCTGTGAACATCTTAATGTCTTGCCTGGTGTGATTTCAGTTTCCATTGGAATGGCCTTGTTTAACGGCCTCCATAAAGCCAAGCAGTGACTTTTATTTGTGGTGCATCTCATTGGCTGTGATGTGTCCACCACATGTGCTGTGTGTTGTTGGCTGTGTGCTGTCACTGCTGTGCATGATTTGAAGCCTGTGGAAACCTCGCTCTGTCATCTGCTGCTCCCCCCCGCGGTGTCCGGTTTGTGGCTACCGTTCAGGGTTAGTTGTCTTTTGTAAAACGTTATGACACTCATGATGTTGGTAACTTGGTACTTTATTGCTCCAAGCCACAGAGTGAATTATCGAGTAAAGATGTGTCCGGCTTTTTATTATGCTGTTTTGACTGGTTTCATTCTGCTTTGTTTAAAAGAAGAAAGAAAAAATGTTTCCCACCACCAGTCCCCCCTGAACAAACAATCTCCTTTTCCTTGATATCACATGCTGTGGCAAGAAAAATGGATGTTTCACACTCCCACAGGGGGAGGTGGTGAATTCACAGGGGGATTGTTATGAAAGAAATGCAGCGATTGTTCACTCCTTGTATTCCCAAAGTGCAAGCCAAACGTGGCCATAATGCAAGAGAGATTTAAGTGTGGCTGTAGATTACTACATGACATGATGGAGGTTCCTGTTAGTTGGGGTCTAACAGTGAGGGTCTGACCTCACATTCCAACCTCTCTCAATCACCCTGTTTGGGGTCGTTGCTCCTTTGAACCCGATTTGCCCCAAAATATTAACCTTTTCTGCTTGCATTTCTCTGTGGGCGGGGAGATGGCAACTTTCACTGACTGCATTTTGTGTGTGTGTGTGTGTGTGTGTGTGTGTGTGTGTGTGTGTGTGTGTGTGTGTGTGTGTGTGTGTGTGTGTGTGTGTGTGTGTGTGTGTGTGTGTGTGTGTGTGTGTGTGTGTGTGTGTGTGTGTGTGTGTGTGTGTGTGTGTGTGTGTGTGTGTGTGTGGGAGAGCGAATACATTTTATTGGCCCCTTCTTCTAATCATAGCAAATAGCAAAATATAGCTGATCTACAAGCTCACAACACGTTGCAAAGCGCTGTGGCTTGTAGCTTTATTCGCTGTCTTTGAAACTTTTGCAATATTTATAATACATATCGGCCTATTATAACCTGCCCTGCATGCCAGCCTTGGGCAGGTCTCCATTCAGAAACACCCATTACTCATTATTATTAAACACCCTCAGTAAGTTAGTATAAACCAGCCCAAAATATAGGGATGTCAGGGCTCAAGTGGTTAAAATCTACTACATCTGCAACACTGCATACATGACTTGGAAAAAGTGACAACAAACATTGCAGTGGAGAACCATTGCATTTTAATCCCCTCACCAAGATCTACGTGACACACCCATCGGTGAACTTGACTCAGAGAAACACAGAAGAGAGCTGTCATCTGCTTTCCATTGTTTGCAGCTGCCTATTAATGCCTGGGGTTTGCACACTGAAGCCAACACAACACTGCAAACTCCAGAGTGTCCTTTAAGTCAGAGAGTGTTGAATTAACACCCCGGATTTTGTGATCAAGGACCCGGGCTTTCCACAATTAACTTTCTCGGTGGCTGCGTCTGTAATAATTAGCGATCTTAAAACTGTGGCGGCAGAGTGTATTTGGGGGCAAGCCACTCTGGACTGGACAATTGTGTCCAGTCATTGGCATGAATAATTCTAGTGTGAGAGCCCCCGTCTGTGTTTGCCTGCCTCCCTCTGTACTTTCTCTGTCCCGGTTCGCCTCGGTCATCGCGGCAGTCAGCTCGCTCATGAAGGTTCCCATTCTCTGAGACAAGGGGGGCTGGACGGTGCTGGGTAGATCTCGTTCCATCAGACCCCACACAATGGATGAGCTGTGCTGCTACATCAACATTTTCTCTATTTTCTCTCTCTCTCTCTTGTTCTGTGTGTGTGTGTGTGTGCGTGTCTAGCCACAGCCCTCAGGGCCAATCAGCAAACGGGAAGGGCATGTTCTGGTTCTGTGTCTAATGTCTGACTGAGATATCTGCGTCTTGCAGCTTCTGTCCATGCGGGTGGCCTTGCCCTCCCTCTGACTGGCTTCTCCTTGCATCTTGTCCCTAAAATCTTTTCCAGGCGGAGGGCAATTAACTTGAGCACTCATTTGCAGGCTTATACTGACAGTTAAAGCCAAAGTCCACCCCGTTTTATGTGCCCTTTACTTTGGGCCTGTTTGCAGGCACGACACACTCATCAGATGCAGATGCATATAATATACAGTATTCCCTTGCCTAGACAGATATACATAACTGCCAGCAGCACATTCTGTGCCTATATTTTGACACCGCTATTTGACCACATGCAGTTGTTTACAGTGCTGCCTGCAGGCTATTTCAGAGCAGGGATCCTGCAAACTTGTGGGGACAATTTTAGGAAAGCCTCTTTTCCTATAAACAGTGTTCATGTTTAAATGTCATTGTGAACTGTGGGAATGGGGAGCTATACTTGTATGTGGGAGTCTCTCTCCCACTTGAGACTTGATATCGTATTGTTTCAAGTATTTACACTATGTACAGTATATTGACTCAAAGAAAATCTTAAGTTATGATGCACTATACTGGGTCAATGGGTGCATGTGTTTAAGTAATTTCGGATCTATGGTCAAGAATTAACCACTTACTGTAAACCCAATATATGTTTTCGTACAACGAATTGCAAAAATAGCCAATCTGCAAGCTCACAGCGTGACATGATCTTTCCAGAGTTCTTCATCCAAAGGTATGTGGCTGCTACTGTACCACTTAGTCTGCTTTCACACAGGGATGGGTCATACAGTGAATTCTTTTTTTGGCCTCGGCTTGTAGTGGGATTGTTGTGTCAGACTTGTTGACTTTAATGGGGAGGGCTTCCTGCCCCCCTGACAGCGGATGTTCCAATTGCCTTTGTCTTTGTAGGTAGACAATGTCGGGAAGTGGGCCTTGTTTGTCTTCATCTGAACTCTCGAGATTGTACAGTATTGTGGTATTGTATATCATTATATGACTTGATGAATTGAATACAGTAGAGTAGGACCGCAATGGAAACAAGCCTGCAGGGATTTTTGTGTTATCCTTTTAGCATTATTGTATAATAATTATACAATACTTACTTTTTGCGAACTGTTAATAAAGTATTCAATCAATCAATCAATCAATGAAAGCAAAGGTATCTCTGTTGTTACGTTGAGAGTGAGTACATTTTAGATTTATGGCTTCTAATTTGAATGGTTCAAGTGTTATTGTTTATTGGCAGTGCAACTGGTGGGCTTGCTCATTTGACACACAGCAGCAAAACTAATACAGCAGGAGCTAACAGACTAAAAAGGTGGGCCTAATGAAAAGATCACTGGCTTATTACAGCAATGCTCCTTAGGCAAGCTGTCTAGAAGAGGGCTTGTTTGTGTCTCTCTGTGTGTCCAGAGCTGGAGCAATCAGTGCCACATCCTTTGTGCTGACTGCCAGTAGGCCACAGAAGTACCTCCAATATTTCTCTGGAATTCTGGATCTTTGGAAAGTCAATGGGTCTCTGATTGGGCAGGATCCATTTTTTTCTGTCTCCTTGCACCCTATTGAGACTTCCATATCGTTCGTCAGGAGAATATTGCTGACTCACACACTGTAGGAACACCACATCCACAGCACGCCGATGGTTTCGGCTCACAGGGGGTTAATCAGATTCAATTAGGGAAGCAGATACCATACTGGACTCCAATTACTGAATTTATCAGTCTTCAACTTTATCATCGCAGAGGGACAGTTTGTTGCACACAATGCACAGTCAGCAGTAAATACAATCCACCCTCATATTCAACAGTCAACACCAACAATACACACGAGAAGCATAGATTTACAGATAGTGTTATTTAAAAAGGCCAATAGCGGCAGGGACAAATGAGTTTTTAAGTCTCTTGGTCCTGCATCTTGGCAGATTATCTGTGACCAGATGGAATACAGTGGGAGTAGCGCCATCAGCAGGGATTGACTGGACCCCGTGGCTCTGTCTTCATGCTGTACAGTTGGGAGATGTCATTAAGATTTCAAGATTTTTTTTAAATATCAATATTTGTTCCTGCAATTTTACTGCACATTCTAACAATTATTTCTAATCCAAGGTACACAGTAACCATTGATTTATAGTTGGCAAATCTACAAGCTCACAAATTAGCGTCACACTGTGATGCGCTGTGGGCTTGTTGATCTGCAAAGTTTTGTACTTTGCAACCAAGTATGAATCGGCTGTAGTGAAGATTAGAACAGATTGAATTAAACATTTCAATAGGCCTAAAGGTGGTGTCAACGCTAAAACGCTTTGTACATGATGAGTCATGCGCTGATGGACCTTTGCACAAACAACATCAGTTATTTGTTTCAAAGATTAACAATCCGTTTTTGTCCTCAGATACTCCTTTTGAACAATGTCAACAGCCTGTGGCGATCAATAACAGCAGGAAGAATAGAGGAAGGCCTCTTCCTAAACTCAATTATCCTTTATCAGTCTGTTATTACCAGTAAGACTCCCTAATCGGGAGATAAGCGACCGTAGGTGGACGAATAGGTACCGGCCCGGCTCTCCCGGACGCTCCTAGGCCGAGTTAGGGCATTTTATGTGAGCTGCAGTGGAGGGGGTCCTCCACTGGGGGCGCCACCACTTTTGCATCCGTTCTGGAGCACCAGGAGTGGGTGGTCCCCAGGAATTCCCCATGAGCAGCTCTGTGGGGGTGGTCATTTGGTCATTTTTGCACATTTGGTCATTTTTTACACCTGGGGGTCCGCCAGGGACCTGGGGGTCCCTGGAGCTCCGGGGGTCCTTGGAGGTAGTAGTTTGGCAGGTAAGGAGTGTGTGTGCAAAAGTTGGCATGGATGGGGGCAACGGTTGTGGAGATATGAGCAGGGCAAAAGTGTGACGTGTGACGTATGACTCACGGACGGACATTTTTTTTACACCTGGGGGTCCCCCAGGGACCTGGGGGTCCCTGGAGCTCCGGGGGTCCTTGGAGGTTGTAGTTTGGCAGGTAAGGAGTGTGTGTGCAAAATTTGGCATGGATGGGGGCAACGGTTGTGGAGATATGAGCAGGGCAAAAGTGTGACGGACTCACTGACTCACTCACTCACAGACAGCCCGTGGAGGTTTTGGTAGTAAATGCGACCTACGGTCGCAATCATTTTATTTAGTCAGCTTTCAGCACTTCATAAAAGGGTGACAGTTTATTGTGCGTTAGTGAGATCAGTCTTGGAAATAGATGCAGTAAATACTGGTAGACAGTTTACAATGTAATGTAACACGTTTGGCTTATTCATATCCCTCTCTCTTTTCTTTAACCACATTAACCCTGGTGTTTTGAGTGTGGGAAACAAGTGTTTCCCACATTTCCCCTCCTACTGTACAAAAATAGCAAAAATATCAGATCTACAAGCTCACAGCATGTCGCGATGTGACATGTGGAGACCTTATAGATCTGCTATTTTCAATAAGTCATATGATGGCGAGAGACTTACAGGAGAATTCCGGACTAGCCGTTTTATTGTCTACACTCATGTCATCAACATGGATCAGGAAGTTTATGGAATAAAAAATGTTTGCCCTATTTGTGGAGATAAGTGACCTACGGTCGCTTATCTCCCGATTAGGGAGTCTTACTGGTATTAGGTTACGTAAATCCGATGTTATGATATCCCAGAACGTTTTTTTTTTTTTTATCTTGAGTCCAGCGCAGCTCCAACGGCATGTGAACCTTTTTACTGTTCTTTTTTTGTTTTGCCTGGAAACTAGACATCTGCCATCCTTCGGTTGTGATAGGATTTCTCTGCCTCCGAAGTTGAGGGGCACCAATCAGGAACCAATATGCAAATATGGGTATTCTTTTTATCCGCCCCTTGGAAATGTAGGTTCCACACAGATATTCCACACTAATATCTATGTATTAGTCTGGCCATGCCAAGCTAGTGTTTTTTGGTCGTGGCTGCCAGTTCCCATCTGATGTGGAAGTTCTGACTGCTCAAGACCGGATTGAATAACTGCTAGCTTGCATAGCATCTTCAGTTCACTCACTTCACACTGGATGTGATTTTTTGTGTGTGAAAACTTTCACCTATAACACTCAAAATAGGAACATCAGGTTGATAGTGATTCAAACTTCACAATCTAAATTACCTGCCATGCCATGCAAATTGTTTCAGGGGCTGCTAGTATCAAGGCTTATGTTACTGTAGGGATGCTGCAAACATGAAGCCTTTTTGACACCACCAGAAGTGCTCCTTTTAAAGTAAACCTTGTAGCTCTGCAACAGATTTGACATTCCAATTACACTTTGAGAAGCTTTTAATGTCCCCACCACTCCCCTACTTACAACCCTGACGAGCGGCGACAACCTATCCTCTCTCTATAATGCTACTCGCATTATAGAGAGAGGATTGAGGAAGATTGGCCACACACACTCCCGCATGGATACAACCACTCCTGTCCTGTCCTCGTCTCCTAATTGTGAGTTTGTAAGGTAAAGGGGTGGGGGGGCTGACAGAGTAATTGGGCATCCAACTCTGAACCCGCTGTGATTAATCGTCCCCATGGGAGCCTCGCTGCCAAGGCACAGCCAGCCCTGCTTCATGCCAGTTGTTTAATCAAACGCACCTTTGTGAGGCACAACAGAGAGCCAGGGGACTGTTGGCTCGAGGAGAAGACTCTAAACACAGTCCAACCTGCTTTCAATTTACGGTGCTCCACTACTCCTTGTTGAGGTATTCTTAGTTTTGTTTGTTTTGAGTTTAACCACTATCAACCTGGCTATGCCACAGATTTAAAAAAAATAGTTAAAACATATCTACAAGGTCACAATGTGTTGCGATACAGCAAGTTGTGAGGTTGTCGATAGTCTATTTCCGGTGTGCAACTCCATCATACAAAAAAGTCTAAAATAGGGCTTCGGTGAAGAATCATTCTGACTTGCAATACAATGATTGCATTTTGCAGAATGTACAGTTTAAAATAAAACAGAATACATAATTAGCCCTATTCACGGCCCGCCCACTCAGCTAATTTCTCAGCAACTTCCTGGTTCTGACGTCAGTTTAGAAGGGGAAACTATAACAGAAATAGATTAGTCCCCCCAGGAATCCGCGATTCCGCGAAAACGGAATTTATCGCAGAATTCGCGACCACCCGCGGATTTCTCGGCCATTCGCGGACTTTTCTGACGTCCGCGGAATAACGGTCGCGAGTGGCAGCAGAGCGGCGGGAGTAGTCATTACTACTATTATAAAACGATGTGTACACGGTCTGGTCAGTGGCCACCTCATACAGAGCCTGGGGGAATAGCTTAGCTTCCCTCCTGCTAGCACTGATGCTGTATTGGTCCGGTCCCATATTCGTTCCTGACAGAAACTGTGTCCTGAACTATAGTTCCTCTATGTCTATGGTCCTGGCAATAACAATGCTAATGCAGAAGAGAATAAATAAATATTACACCCATACTAGGTAGTAGGTAGGCTATCCTCTAAAATGTGGTTACTATGGGCAGGGTTTGCATGACAATATAGTCTTTGCAACAGAAAGTAATTATTAAAAACAATAACAATTAAAAAAAGAATAGATTTAATATTAGATTTATATTCTCAAAAATGATTATTTGATTATTCTAACCACTAATTAAAATTAATTGTAGCTATTTCATGAAGGGTTTTACTTGATTATTAGAACTATATCATTTTTAGCTTGATAACTGGTCATTTTAGGTTGTTTTTTAATGTCCGCGGAATCAAGAATTGTTCACCACAGAATTCCGCAGAATCAGGATTGTTCTCCGCGGAATCAAGAATTTTTCTCCGCGGATTCCTGGGGGGACTAATAGATGGACTTAAAGCCAACAAATCATTATTTCGAACGGTAAAGTAAATTATAATGCTTTGTGCCTTTTACTATCTTGTGTTCTTGATCATGCTAGCCGTATTTTATACTTTACTATTCGGAAATTGCTTTAAATTTGCGATTTCTGTGTTAACTCTATAGGCTTATAGTAGGGTTTTCCCCTTCAAAACGTGACTTCGGCACCAGGGGGATGCTGAGTGGGCGGGCCGTGAATAGGGCTTATTGGCTACATACGGTACATTTTGGTGAATAATATCAATCAGTGCCAATGGGAATTCAGATATTGCCCCCTTTTGGTTATTACAAAAAATATATATATATATTACAAAAACAGTTAAAATATCAGATCTCCGGCCTGGGCCGGTGGAATAGCTGTCCAGGTACCTTTGCTGCGTGTCGCTCCTAATCAGTCTCCCCCATTTTTTCTTCTGTCAGCCTACTTGTCCTGTCAATAAAGGCATAAAAGCCCAAAAATCGAAATATTTAAAATAGCAGATCTCCGAGCTCACAACAACACTCGCTCATAACACATTGCAAGATGGCGTAAAATGCACGACAGAAACTCTTAGCACCTCACGCTGTCATCTGTGTCACCGCAACTCTGTGTTAACTCATAAAGCTACTGGAGACAACAACCCCCAAAGTGTTTTCTGTGCCTGCCACGTTTTTAATGATGGCAGATGGTCTCAGTTTCTTCCCTAACGACTATATTGGAGTGGTTGTGATATAGTCGTTACTCGTTAGCAGTGGTGTAAAGTAACTAAGTACATGTACTCAAGTACAATTTTGATTTCTTTAGTTTTTAAAATGTCCAATACTACTTACTTCTACCCCAGACATCTCAGAGGAGAATATTGTAATTTTACTCCAAAACAATTATATGGAAACTGTAGTTATGCTATGCAGATACTTTAGTATATACTCAAGTACATTTTGAGTATTGATACTTTTACATGTGAGTACTTCTTACATCACTGTTTGGGATTAACAGAGCGTCTGGAATAAAAAAAAAACGCTGGCCATGTCGCCATTATTATTATTATAAGCGACTTTGGGCTTCCTTTTCTTTTCCTTATTTGGTAGGAGCATGTTACGTTTTTTGGGGACTTGTTTCTAAAGTGTAGTTGCTTTGGGCTTGTCGTTTAAACCATTGGTTCTCAGATATGTTCAAGTCATGGACCCCCAAATTAATATCTATTTGTCTCTAACCCCCATCTTCAAATGTTTTGTTCCAGGTAGCCCCGTACTAGCCTGGCTTGGCCTATACTAATGCAGCTAACTAACTGTGGTTTTAACATGGGTGGATTGTTTAGCTGTGCTAGGCTAGCCCCGTACCAGATTTGTGGTGTCGTAATGTTTCAAAAAACATTCCAAATATTCCACATTTTATTTCAAGATGTTTTTGAAAATGGCATAGGCCTATCTACACAAGCTCACAACACGTCAATCTTGACGCGTTGTGAAATTGTAGAGGCTTGTAGAAATCTGGCAACACTGAGCGGCAGGTTGCTCCTGTCATCAGTCATCAGTGCAGTGGTTTGTACCAGAGCCTTGTATTAGAGAGTTCTGCCAATGCGGGGTCAGAAACGGCGCCGGTCACGTGGTTCATGTAAATGTCACTTTTCCCTCATAGACTCCAATGCATTCTGTAAACTTCTGGTTCGCGCTTTGTCACTATTAGCCAATATATGTGTTAAGACCTGGCCCCGTGAAGTGAACGGAGTCGAGACGACTCTCCAATAGAGGGCTCTGGTTTGTATGTGTGGCGATGCTGCATGGTGAGCGTTGAACCAGAGAATATATATGTTTGAACCAGTGGTGTAAATTAACTATGTATATTTACTTAGGTACTGTACTTAGGTATACTTTTGAGTTATTTGTACTTTACTTGTGAAATAAGTAGTGTGGTGGAGTTTTCCTGCAGAAACACATTGGCCTCTTGCTGCATTTTGCTGTTTTCACCGTTTGCTTAATGTTTTGGTGGACGCACTGGACAGGAATGTTTTTGGTTCACCAAAAACATCTGCAGGTACGCGCCTTGACCACTCGGCCATCAGCCGCCGACCCCTGCACTTTATGAATAAGTGAACAATTATCTTTCTCATGAGCTCACAATGGATGTGTTTATTCCTGCTTCTCCTACGCCTGACTTTCCTGGCCATAAATGGATGTCCTCTTATGACCCCTAAAAATAGACGTTATATGCATGTATTCAGTGTCTTCCCAAGTGGTATCATTTAAGCAGTATCGATGACACGCTCGATGCAAACATCTGTTATGTGTAACCACTCCCTCCCTCCTGTGTGTGTGTGTGTGTGTGTGTGTGTGTGTGTGCGTGTGTGCGTGTGCGATGTGTGTGTGTGTGTGTGTGTGTATCATGAGGACATATCCATGGGTTTGTGAATGTAACCTATACTGCACCTAAAATAATTGTGTCCCTGTATGCTTTCCCTGTGTGTGGACATAAATACATTGTTAAGCTGTGTGCGTGCATGTGTGCGCGGCTGCGCGTGGTGGTGGTGGTGATTCAGTCATATTGTGAGTTTAGTTACATGTTCAGCTCTCCAGTTTCAGATGAGTGACCTTGTGTTTATTTAAGAGAAGCAGTCGAAGGCTGCTGGCGGTCCATGTCAGCAGATCCATTCAATGGGAGAGCTATTCCTGAGCAAGCACTTCCTCTCTCTCGTATGTAGCCTGACGTGTGACCTCACAGACGCTGGGCCTGCGGGATGCGGTTTATTTAGCCATTAAGTGAATTGCTGTTGTGCCATGGGGTCGACATTTTCTGCTTGTTGTCGTTACCTTTAAATGGTTTGATTTTCTCCTTGTTGAAGGACAGAGGGACAAATTGTTGCAAGATTAACATTGTATATGCAATGAATTTTCTGCTGCTGTATTGTTTCAGTACAGTGTGTGTTTAGTGGTTGCCGCATTATTCTCATAATATGCATTGGCTACTCTGGCTACTGTAATTTCTGCTGTTGCAAGAAGCTTGTGGTTAAAATAGTGTTGGCTATAAGGGTGCATCAAGCACATGAAATGTATGAATGATGAAACGTTCAGATTTAATCTGCGGTGCGGAACATCTCTTAACCAACTGAATCCTAGCCTCCCTTTTCTGGTGGGGGAGAACTTTTAACTAGTTCACAGCCAAATCGCCTTCCATCGCCATTTTGAGGAGGGTGAGGCAGCCAGATCGCCAAACGTCGCCTTGGGGATCATTTTCTGATCATTTTGGTATTTTTTTGACATTTTTTGAGCTATAAATGACCTTTCTAGCTTAATTTTAGTCTAAAGTTACATATTCGAAGGAAGTGACATCATCGATGACGTAACCCGGCCGGAAGTCGTTCGGCCATAACATAGAATGGGCCTTTTTACAGCATTGAATGTTGACGTTTTTCTTATCAAACTTTACCATTTTTAGACCGATTTTCATTCGGAAAAAAATGGCTGGACTGACAGATTGGTCACTCAAGAGCAAAAACGAGTGTAAATGGCGTGCGCACGACGTTCGGATCGTGTTTTATAGCTCCCGTTCGGCGGACCGGGAGACATAATGGCCGCCAATGGGCGCCGCCATTATGGGTCTACTGCTGTCCACTCGCTAGTCCAGACTCTAGGAGATTATCGTTGGGCACACTCTAGTGGATAGTACTAGTACTACATTCTACAACAATATGATCCCTGTTGGGTTAGATTAAAGCTAACTTGGAAATTAATAAAATTCCTGGCAGTATAGGCGCACAAGCCTATTGTAAATGGCTGGGAGAGAGTTAAAGTAGAAATAGAAATAGACGATCTACAATTGCCTATTTTTCACCAAAGGGGGGCCTCTGGGGGACTCTGTATAGTATACTGTTGGGTTTAAACTGTTTATGGGTCTGTCTAAGTTTCTGGTTCCTGTGATCTGATTTTTGGCACCGTAAAATATGAGTTATACGGTACATCTACAGATATGATTTCCCCAACAGGGACATACTGTAATAGGCTAGAATGTCCCTAAGCCTTTAACAAGATTATAATATTGTCATATTATACAGTTTAATCGTTTTTTTCAAGTTTGGCACAGAAGTGGCTTTTGTTTGCCACAAGCTGTCCTTGCTGTTAATGTCAATGGTCTGAATGTCCTTCATCTCTTACAACAGTGCTCTGTGAATGTCCTGTATGTGTTACAACAGTGCATGTCCCAACTCAACCTAAATAGCAGATCTACAAGCTCTCAACGCCTCGTACTGCCAGGCGTTGAGAGCTTGTAGGTCGGCTATTTGTGTTGAGTTGGGAAATCCAGTTCCATCACATTTGGAACCGTTTTCCGGAACCGGGTTTATCAAACTTTCAGAACTGGTCTTCACCTCTGCTATACAATTACAATACCAGTGGTTCTCAAACGTTTTAATTTCAAGGATCACCATAAGGGGCCCGTAAGGGGCCATTTGGCTCCATTTGTAAACTCAGAGTTACAAACCTGTAAGGGACCATTCGGAACCCCCTGTGGGAATCGTAAAATGGAACCGGACCGTTAAGAAGAGGGAATCAACGTAACCGTAACTTAGGGCTGTCACAATTATTACATAATCGTCTAATCGTGATTATTTGACATTATCGCAATTATTTTGTCATAATCGTCATAATCGTGAATGTTGAAAATTGTCAGAAATAGTGGAAATAGCAGATCTACAAGCTCAGCTTGTAGATCGGCTATTTCCACTATCAAAGTTATTTTTTAAGTAGCAAGTTGTCAAATATGTCAGTAATTTCTTTGTATATTTAGGTTATGTGTCATATGACTCATATCTACCATGTACAACTTCAAAGCCTAAAAGCCAAACAGAAATGTAATTATCAACGACAAAAACACAATTAAATCGTTAATCGCCAATTATTTGAGTGACAATTAATCGTCATGTAAAATGTCATATTGTGACAGCCCTACCGTAACTGTCTCTTAACCCTAAACCTAACCCTATGTTGGAGATTCTCCCTCCTATCCTCTGTGGTTCATGGGTGTCAACCTCAAGCTCTAAATTCAGGGGGTATCAGGGGGTCCTCTGTCCACTGCCCCGCCACCAGGAGATGTTGTGGGATTAGGGGCGTAACACCATTAGTGATGGTCCCCAGCTGATGACCCTGCAGCAAAACCTTTTGGTATGCGGTCAGCTTAGGTCAGGGAAGAGGACGCCTCTGCCATGCATAGTCTGTCATGGGCACCGTTGGAGGTGCGACAGGCCTAGCAGGAAGACCATCTCTCTGTATGGAACCAGTAAGACTCCCTAAATCGGGAGATAAGCGACCGTCAGGTCACATGTAAAAATTGGCCTGATGGTGGCGCTAAATGGGACAGTTTCATGTTGATGACATGACTGTAGACATACTGTTTACCGCTTTGCATGATTTTAGGGCAAAATCTGTAGGAGCAGTGTCCAAAACAGTTTTTTAAAAATCGCCTGATGGTGGTGCTGAAGGTGACAGATCCATGTTGATGACATGACTGTAGACATACTATGTACCGATTTGCGTGATTTTAGGGCAAAATTTGTAGGAGCAGTGTCCAAAAATGTGTTTTGCAAGAATCGGCCTCAGGGTGGCGCTAGAAGAGGGCCATGTGAGAAATGAGATAGAGGTTGTGGTTTGGCAGCCAAGGAGTGTCTGTGCAAAGTTTGGCATGGATAGGGGCAACGGTGACGGATAATGAAAAGGGGAAAAGTGTGACGGAGAGACTGACGGACGGACAGACAGACAGCCGGTGGAGGTTTTGATAGTAACTGCGACCTGACGGTCGCAATAATTCAAACCATATTAAATTCATATACTGTAAGGAACATATATAAACTGATTTAATATAGGCCTAATCAAATACTTTTATTAAAGCACTGCAAGGTATTGAAGGTAATACAAAGCAAGGTTTGCAACTTTGCCAGCGTTGTCTGACTCTCAGCATTGAGTCAGTGACAGTGTATAATATATTAGGTTCCCTTTTCAGGGCATAGTCTAAAAAAGATGTTATTTGCCAAGAGAGGTTACAGAGGTGTCTTGTTTAATAGGGGGAAAAACTGTTCCAATGAGATATGCCTTAAACAATAGAAAGAACACAGTCTCCATATCTAAGAAAAGACTGTGAACAAAGAAACAACCCCTGTTATTCTCTGTTCTCTGTTTCACCTCTTTAATGAACTACATCTCATACAAATGGGATGTGGCAGTTCTACTTGCACCTGCACACAGATGACAAGCAATTCTATCCATATGCAGATATAGCCGACCTTATGCATCTTTTAGTATTTTTTTCTTAATACTACAGTTATTATGATAAAACAACTGTCTACAAATCTAAATCAGTAGTTCACAAACGTTTTTGTGCCAAGGACCCCTGAAATGATATGTACAGTATGTGGCTGCGGACCTCCCATCTGAAAATGTGTTGTGTCACGGACCCCCATAATAGAAGATTTGTGTTAAATAAATACAAAATATTCAAACATTTTCATACACTTTCATAAATGTACAATTTTCCCCTCCAAAATAGCAGATGTTTGCAGCATGGCACAAAGTGACACGCTGTGAGCTTCTAGAGCTGCAGTAATCAAGCAGTAATTAAATAGCAAGTAAATGATTCATGACAAAAAAAAATATTAAAGGTCTTAACAACCTTTTCTGCTACTTTTGTACGTTAAAATGTGATTAATCAAGCATCCTAAACTCCTACGGTATGTCAATGAATGTTGTCCTACAACACTGCTATATTCAGTGCATGTTGTACATACTTGTGGGAGGCAGCCCTAGACTGTTGAATACAGTTGGTTAAGTAGCCTCAGCTAAAGCTCCCAGGGGCGTCACAAGGGGTAGGAAAGTGGGACTGAGTTAGCCTGACACTTCAGTCCGCACATCACCACCCCCTGCTGGTGGGTGGTGTGTAGTGTGGACTGAAGCTGCACATATTTTATTTTATTTCGAGTGCGCCCAAAGAGCGGGCGCATTGAATGGGCCAATCAGGGTTGTATGCTTGGGGCACGTGGTGTGGCTGCTCCGGTCCCAGCCCCCTCCAAACAGAGCTCTTGAGCTCACGTGAGACTCGCTCGTGGACTCTGATTGGTGTCCTCTGCCCACGTGAGAGTCTAGTGGACTCTGATTGGTCCGTGAAAACTGTCATGGCGGAGTCAGACTCGACTCGTATTATTTTAATAAACTATGAAATAGTGCCGTTTCTTCACGTTTTAATACCATTTTGCACTAACGTAAACATGCAGACATATAATATGTTATGAGAAATAACGTATTTTTGCAATGTCACGCCACGTCGCCGTCGCGCGTGTGTGTATGTGTGTGTGTGTGTGACGTCAATAGGCTTTAGCCCCCCCCCCCCCCGCCGAAATAGAATGTCTGCCCTCAATTTCAGACTCTAATCCCAAAACGAAGTGTGTGATTGAGTCGGACGCTAGCAGTCAGGCAAGGACTGAGTTACCAGGGCCCAAGGTGGAGGGGCCCTAGTAACTTTAGCTATTGAAAAATAGCAGATATACAAGCTCACAGCGCGGCACCGAGTGCCGCGCTGCGAGCTTGTAGATCTGCTATTTTTGAAAAGTCGTGAAAATGTGCGCAAATCATTGAATATATGTATTTTTTAACTGAACATTTTGTAACTCAAATGTTGCTTCTGGGGGGTCCCTGGAACTAAATATTTTGAGATGGGGGTCTGTGGCCAAATACATATCATCTTCGGGGTCCTTCACATGAAAACATTTGAGCACCACTGACATAGAAACATAAGTTTCTTGCACACATTTTCACGATTTAAAAAAAATAGCAGATCTACAAGCTCGCAGCGCGGCACTCGGTGCCGTGCTGTGAGCTTGTATATCTGCTATTTTTCAATAGTTAACATTCATGGGGGGCCCGCAGTGAATCCTTGTACCCAGGGCCCAGAGTTTGGTGTGACGCCCCTGAAAGCTCCACCGGCAACTGCATGACATCTGAGAACGTGTGGAATGACCTACTGTACTGTACATGCACAGCTAGGTTGTTATGATGGTGAAAGATACATTGCTTTTGGTCTTGGAGTGTTGTTGGTAAGCTGAACACTTAAAATGCCCTCTTACACTGAAGATCCTTTCAATGTAAGAGGGCCTTGCTTAATCCTTGTTTTCCGTTGCTTGGGTTCAAGGTTTGTACCACAGGCTCAAATTTCCCAGTGGCTTTCTTTGAGGCTAAGACCTGCTTAGCTCGCACTGGTGAGGAAGAATTATCTGTTTTGTTATTATGGTTGTTTATACAGTATCTAACCTTTTTATTTAACCATCACTTATCGTACTTAAAATATATTGTGTTATCGTAGTTAGAATATATTGTGTTATGACATGATATTTTGTAACTTGTAGGATCCAAGATGTCTCAGCTATAGGCCTGAGAGCTTTTATTTTTGTACAGCTAACATACTTCTCCCTATGCTATCATACACATTAAAGCAGGGGTCTTCAACGTTTTCAGGCCAAGGACCCCTTAGTTGAGAGAGAGAGATGAAGCAGGGACCCCCTACAACTTTTTCATAGATTCCATATAGTTTCATCGTTTGACAGCACGATCATCAGTGCATTTTGGATTCAAGTCAATTTGTGTTTTCAGATATTTAATCACTCGAACCGTAAATACTTTAAAAACTTGATCTTTCACTCTGTACTTTGCTCTTTTTCCCCTCTACACCAAAGCTCTTTCCCGAGAATAGCCGATCTACAAGCTCACAACGCCTCGCAGTGCAAGGCGTTGTGAGCTTGTAGATCTGATATTTTTGGCTAAAGTTCTCAGAATATTGACTAGGGTTCAAGTGGTTAATATAAAAAAGTAGAAAAAAAAAGTACCACTCAAAGATTTGGAGGACCCCCTGTAGTAACTCTGAGGACCCCCTAGGGGTCCCGGACCCCCTGTTGAAGACCCCTGCATTAAAGAATAATCATCACCACCTAGAACATTGTCTTGACTCCCTATTGTCTCATTAACCAAAATTCTATGACACTGGTCACTGGTCACCACCTTCAACACCCAGAGGATCTGCTTCGTTGGCAGTCTGACCGCATGCTACCATAATTCGTAAACCTCTAAACAAATAGTTGTCGTTCCCAGCCGTCCAAACATTCCAACTGCATCAGTTGTTTCTATAGGACGCAATAGGTTTTATTTTGTGACTTAACTTGCATTGTCAGCTGAAAAGCTATGTATGGTCATTTCTGATGATTCAAAAGTGACTACCTGTGTTCTTATGTGTGCAAAATGGTTGATATGTTTAATATAAACCGTGCCTTGGCTGAATGGCTGTGAATAACTGGAGCACATTGTGGGTTCATTATGAGTCTCTTCAACCAAGCGTGAGTAAAGTATACCTGCTGATTCACTCAAGCAGTTCTTTGTTATGGAGAAATGAAAATGATTGGGTATTGAATAGCAATACAGAAAGTGGTATGATTCAGAATACGATTGTCTTGTTGAATTCAGCAGACCGTAATCAAATATAAATATATCTGCTTGGATTGTTCAATCAATGTTTTCTAGGAGGATGAAGAAAGTGGGACTTGGATCACAGGATTGTCATTAATATCTGGTCATTAGATTAGAAGATGCTTGTTACTAGTAACAAGCAGATTATGGCTCATGTCAACCTGTTATACAATGCCACAATGACGAGGACTAATACTGTTAAATTTTTTTAACAGCGTTATACAAAAATACAAAACTAAAAAAAAAACTAAACAAGAAAACAACATACTGTACATACATACTTATATACCTAAAATTCATCCAGCATTTATCATGACACCCCAATGTGCAAATATATCAAGAGCCTCCAGTCCAGTATCACAGTGTTGCACTCTGCAGCATACAGGTTTCCCGTCCCCCCAGTAATTCATTATCTGTTATTGGGTGCTTTGATCGACAGTGGAACAAAGGAGAATTTATATCTGTTGCGCTTGCATTTTGATGATCTGTACCGTCTACCGGATGGCAGCAACTCATATTCTTTATGGAGGATGTGATTTGGGTCGTGGATGATTTTGAGGGCCTGCTTCATCGCTGTCATCTCAAAAATGTATTTGAGAGAACATGGGGGCTGCATGCCAATCAGGCTGCGAGGCGTTGTGAGCGTGTAGATCGGCTATTTTTGGCAAAGAGATTTGGTGTAGAGGGGAAAAAGAGCAGAGTGAAATCAAGTTTATTATCAAGTATTGACAGTCCAAGTGGTTAAATATCTGAAAACACAAATTGACATGAATCCAAAATACACTGATGATTGTGCTGTCAAACGATGAAACGTTATGGAATCTCTGAAAAGGTTGTTGAGGTCACTGCTTCATCTCTCTCTCAACTAAGGGGTCCTTGGCCTGAAAACGTTGAAGACCCCTGCGGTAGGGCCTTCTTCTCCTGGCAGAGGGCCAAGAGTTGCTCGACCGATCTCCCCCCCCTCCCCTCCTGTGCCCAGATGACGTGGAATGCTTGACCCTTTAACCCCTTCCCTCCTACGCCCCTCTCCTCCTCTCCGCAGCACACAGCGGGCAGCAGGAGGACTGACTGACGGGGAGGGAGGTACCGTTCCTCCTCCCGCACTCAGAGCTTGTTTGACACGCGCATTCACACGTTTTGAGAGATCCTGTTCGCCATGCAAATCAGGGTCGACCCCTGCACATGCATACTGAGCAGCAGCGTGCGTGCACACAAAAAAGAAAGTGGTGCTTTTTCTTTTTGTTGCTTCGTCGTCGGACGTAAACTGGGACACCGGCAGAGCGTGTGAATGTACCCAGTATGTGTTTTTTTAAGACATTTTGTGAGCTTGTATACTGGGTAGTATAGTGTTTAAGTAGGACATATATTAGATATTCTGATGGGTGTAGAGTTAGGCTCAACATTTTCAAACTTTTAAAAGGATCCCTGGCTATTAAATCAAATATGCCTTAATACATTATGATTGTCCTCTACCAGTAAGACTCCCTAATCGGGAGATAAGCGACCGTAGGTGGCTTATCTCCACAAATAGGGCAAAAATGTGTTTTTCCAAAATCTTCCTGATCCATGTTGATGACATGAGTGTAGACATGCTGTGTAGTGATATTCGTGATTTTAGGGCAAAAACTGTAGGAGCAGTGTCCAAAAATGTGTTTTAAAAATCGGCCTGAAGGTGGCGCTAGAATAGGGCCATGTGAGAAATGAGGGGTGGGGTCTCCGCGTTGCCTTGGCGGACGAATAGGTACCGGCCCCGGCTCTCCCGGACGCTCCTAGCCCGAGTTACGGCATTTTATGTGCGCTGCAGTGGCAGGGGGTCCTCCACTGGGGGCGCCACCACTTTTGCATCCGTTCTGGAGCACCAGGAGTCGGTGGTCCCCGGGAATTCCCCGTGAGCAGCCCCGTTGGGGTGGTCATTTGGTCATTTTTGCACATTTGGTCATTTTTTACATCTGGGGGTCCCCCAGGGACCTGGGGGTCCCTGGGGCTCCGGGGGTCCTTGGAGGTTGTAGTTTGGCAGGCAAGGAGTGTGTGTGTAAAATCTGGCATGGATCGGGTCAACGGGTGCGGAGATATAAGCAGGGAAAAAGTGTGACGTGTGACGTGTGAGCACATTTGGTCATTTTTTACATCTGGGGGTCCCCCAGGGACCTGGGGGTCCCTGGGGCTCCGGGGGTCCTTGGAGGTTGTAGTTTGGCAGTCAAGGAGTGTGTGTGCAAAATTTGGCATGGATGGGGGCAACGGTTGTGGAGATATGAGCAGGGCAAAAGTGTGACGGACGGACGGACGGACGGACGGACGGACGGACTGACTGACCCACAGACAGCCGGTGGAGGTTTTGGTAGTAAATGCGACCTACGGTCGCAATAACTGCAAGGTAAAATTAAAAACACCTTAAATATTTTATTTATTCTAGAAATATTGCCCGTCGCAAGTAGATGATGTCATCTGTCTATGTGTGTTCTATCCCTAATGGAACTTATGCAATGCATGTGAAAATAAAACCCAACTTAATACTTCCTATATGGTTAATATGAGCATCAAATTAATACTTTAAATATGTCCATGAATTCCATAGGGATAAACCACACATGCACAAATGACATCATCAACTTGCGACAGAGTAAAAGACTAGCTATTTATAGAATAAGTAAAATATTTAAGGTGTTTTTAATTTTACATTGTAGTTAGCTGACTCGGAACCTCTCCCTCCGCTATACAGCTCCCAGATGAGGTTCCTGCTCCTTCCTTACAAGCCCATATGAGTTTTTTCGGGGATAGTTTGCCATGTTTTTGACCTTTCTTACCTTCACCAAACATTGTATCCAAAAAGTAAAGGTTTCTCAGATGTCTTTTTTTTACGGTGGGGGTAATCCAAGCGATGTGTTGAAACTATAGAGGGTATGGGCATGCATAAAGTGAATGGCAAATCGAGTAGCAAAGTGAGTGGCAAAGTGAGTATAACGTCCTTTAACGTCATTTAATGCAAGCAGATAGGACTTTTCTGTTTAGATGTATGGGCTGTCAAGGCCAGAAAGTATAGTTCTTTGCCACTCAATAGGCGTTCCTGCATAACCTCCGGGCATACCCTCTATACTTTTAGATCGCTCATTTTGTCAGCCAGTTCCATGTTTTTGTCAGCCTGTGGCCATTTCTCGCGATACCATGTCATAGTTTCCGCCCTGACCGCTTGGTGGCTGCAACACAGATTAATGGCGAGTCACATGTGCACGTTACTGCTTCCGTAACATTTCACTGGGAAAAACATGGAACTGGCTGACCAAAAGGGCAAAGTATTGTTTCAACACATCGCTTGGATTACCCCCACCGTAAAAGGAACTACTTTGTAGTTATAGGTGGCAATTATAATGTACAGTATTAAGGCATATTTGGCTTATACAGTATTAGACAGGTATCCTTTTAAATATACTCAGATCGGCCATAAGGCACCTTGAGATTGCCAAGTGGAGGGGGGTGGTTATATTTTGGCACTTGACAGCATCACATTGCGAAGTGATCATCATGACTGCAATGAGACCTAAAGCCTGATTTATGCGTCATTACAGTATAGATCCACTATTATCGATACCATTGTATGAAGGAGTAGTCTATACCAGGGGTCTTCAACGTTTTCAGGCCAAGGACCCCTTAGCTGAGAGAGAGATGAAGCAGGGACCCCCACTACACATTGTATAAATGTGTGATGCAGATTTTCATCGATAGAGATAGATTCATAGACCTTTTTGACAGCACTGTCATCTGTCTGTTGGTTTTGTGTTTTTAGTTAACTTGACCTTTCACTCTGTACTTGGTCTGCTCTTTTTTACCTCTACTCCAAACCTATTTGCTGAAAATAGCAGATCTACAAGCTTGTAGATCTGCTATTTTTGTCTAAAGTTTTCCTCAGAATAGGGATGCGAGGGTTCAAGTTGTTATTTTAAAATAATTATCCTATCACAAAGATTTGGAGGACCCCCTGTTGTAACTCTGAGGACCACCTAGGGGACCCCCTGTTGAAGACCCCTGGCATAACCTGAACCTGGGCAGGGCAGGCAGATGGCATTGGATGTCCATCCATGCAGTCACCGATGCACACTGCCACGGCCAATTGGCGCAACGCTAGATCTAAATGGAGACCGCAGCAGGGCGTACAGAAAGCCAGTGGTTTGTGACTGCCTGACCGATTTGAAAGTGGAAACCAGAGTGTTTTCACAGAGGTGTCTCCATTTAAATATTATTCTAATTTTAGACGCTGTGGGCTGGGAATGGTGTGACACATGTATGCCTGAGCTCAGAGCAGAGACCGTACCAGCACAGCTGTGGGAGTGAGGCCGGGGGGTTCCAAGTAACCGATGCATCATATTTGCCTGCCGCTGTCTGGCTCTCTCAGCGTCAGTACGGAAGGCTCGGACAAGATGTTTTAACTCTGTGATGTATTGCACGCTATAAATCGCAAGCTCACGTACGATGCGTCGTGAGCTTGTTAGATCGGCTATTTCTACATAATATGCTATCATTTTGCAAGACCTGTCCTAGTTTGTGACACCACAACAGCGTATAATCAAGAATCAAGAGGGTTCGAACCCATGACCATGTGGGCGAAAGGCAAGCGCTCTACTGACTGACTACCCATAAAGGCTAGTAATAAATAACTTAAGATTGAGGTGATGGGGTAAGTGTGAGCCAAGTTATTATGTGAATATACATCAAGTACCTACAGTATGTCTGTGCAAGTAAAGACAAACATATATAACTCAAGTACAGTTGTCCTTATATACAATTTAGAAGTTAGCCACTCCCTGAGAAGTTAATCACGCCCCGTGTACTGTATCCCGCTGCTATACTGCAGCTATGTTAGCACAGACCCACGGCCCAATTCCCAAAACCATTTAACCAACAGCACAATCATACCTCTCGCTTTTGGACCGTCGCTATTTATTGTCTCTTTATGCATTCTTTTACCTTCTTTGCCCCGCTTTTCTGCCTCAGCCGCGAACGGTGCTACGTCACATATCATTCTTCCTGAAAGGTCTGTCCTTCTTCCTGAGACGACAATCACTTATCCTTTACAGTCTCTCCTTCTTCCGTGTCTCTCAAGTAAACGTCCCTGACGTATGCGGATGCGACGTGCCTTTGCGCAAGTGGAACCTATACTTCTCTGCCGGAGCCGCCGCTACGTCACTGACTCCACCTTTGCCTTCAGAACCCATGTCGCCTCTCGCGACGAGTTTTTCCCGGTGAACCTAAGCGCAACGGTGGGGGCTTGGGAGTGTGGGGAACACGCACCACTGACTACTATTGCTGATGATGGAGAGCTTATATAGCTTAGCCTTTGTATTGAAAATGAGAGGCACTCTTGCCGATTTATTAAGAGTCGAGACTCGTCGCCAATTGCAAGATATTTAAAAGTTATTTGGGGCCATGATGATGATGATATCCTTTTCTTCCCACAACTAGACTAAGGATTTATGTGTGAACACTAGGATTGGCGGGCGATATTCTAGTATATGTACATTTGTGCAATTACCCGTGTGAGCTAAAACAACAAGCATATTTATTTACAGAAGAATGCCGCTGTTTAATTCATTAATTAATTGTTAAGACTTAAGACTATGCCATTGTGAGCCAGAGCCACACAGACAAATTCTCACAACCACCATGGGCTGCACTTGTCACTCTGTAAAGTATTTACTTTGTAAT
Source organism: Nannobrachium achirus (assembly GCF_963921795.1). Lineage (NCBI taxonomy): Eukaryota > Metazoa > Chordata > Actinopteri > Myctophiformes > Myctophidae > Nannobrachium > Nannobrachium achirus. The sequence goes on from NC_137820.1 coordinate 43,076,114, forward strand.
TGTCAGGAGGAGTAAAAGAATGAATGTTGCTCAAGAGTTCCAAGAGTTTTGCTGTTAAGCAGTGCCCACTCACCAGGCGTGTAATTGGCTCACTGGCTGCCCTGTCTAATTGCATATCAGCAGTAGCTTAATTTCCATCATGACTGTGAAGCCCGAGAAAAAGATAACTGTGGAGCGTGCACTATAATAATTTTCATTTCTCCACAGCCAGACTGGCTCACACAAAAGGCTATATTTAATATGCCCCTGGCCTGCTGTGCGTCTCAGAGGAGCCTTGTGCCCATCACAATATTACAGCGGCCAGCTCCAATCCGGACGGATATGAGTGACTGGGGAGGACTTTCCAGGGACTTAGGGTATTTTTACACAAGGACTAATTCATCTGAGTCCACTAATCTAAACTATTGATACGGCGATATTGACACACGGAGACGCTTATTTATGACCCAGTACGACACCTTTTTGAAGTGTGTTTTCGTATTGAGTTCGCAGCTGTGGATTACACTAAACAGTGGATTACGTCTCTACCTCCAGTTCCTGGGCTTGCTATAATATGAACACTAAATATCTCATTATAGATCAAAATTAAGGGAATTCCCATTAACCACTACTCTTAGAAAATTATCACAATGATTTTAACCACTTTATCCATGTTTTTCAAATTATTCAAAATGTTCCAAACATTTTCAAGATTTTTCAAAAATAGCAGATGTACAAGCTCACAGCAGTGCCGTGCTGCGAGCTTGTACATCTGATTTATTTTTGAAAGATCTTGAAAATGTTTGGAACGTTTTGAATAATTTGGTTTTCTTTTTTCTTTTTAATTCTCAAAGAACTTATTATTTTTTTTTTTCATTCCTTTTCATTCCGATGTCATGCTTGTGGACACAGTGCCGTGCTGTGTGCTGTCCAAACTTCAGCACAATAGTCCTCCTGTCAAAGCCACTTTCCACTGCTAACTGGGGCTGTTCTGGTGACTGGGTTAAAGGCCTGTGGTGAAATCGGGCTTCACTTCAGTGTCACGGCACTGTCGTATGGTCTCGCCACTGAAGCCTATGATTGAGGAGTGATGCTTGCTGACCCAAAAGGTTGGTTAGCTTACCAACTTCTCTTGCTCCCAAAAGACCACAATAAACTCACCAAAACCACTTAAACTAAAGATCTGGGATCTTAAATGACTCGGCAAAATTGCCTATTAGAGTATGTCCTATCGCCTTAGTGTTGTCATTACTCAGCGATTCACCATTTAGGCCTAATTGTAGTTCACAGTTTGTGTATGTGTCTCTGTATGTGTGTGACGCTGATGGTACATAATTCTAGGGGGGGTGGGGGATCCATCCCCCCTCTGCTCATTAATGTATATGGCCGGCGGGGATATGTTTTATCCCCGCTTCTGTTCAGACTGAATTATTATAATTACATTCTCCTACTGTCCTTTTGGGAAATGTTAATGGAGACTGTCAGATATGTTTGATATCCATGTGTGATCATAATTTAACAAAACAAATATTACTGTAACCAGATTAGCCCTGGAGTCTTTTGGTCACAACGCGTGAACTCAGCCAGAGTTAAGCTTTATAACATGAGAAATGCAACTGTAGAGCACTGGTACTCAACATTTTCAGGCTGCGACCCGCCAAAATAATCATATTTGAACTAGTGGGCCCCCCACCCCACCCCGACAAGCACTTGGAATTGTAGGAGTTGAGGCATTATAGTCCATGGGCCATACGAGATGTCGGTATCGGAAAGGTGGCAAAGGTTATCATGCATTTTTGAAAAGCTCTATATCTGTAGATTATATTTTGGTATGATAACCCTTTCTGAGAAACCTATGAGGGGTCAAACTATGGGTCTTTCATGATTCTAAATCCATTGCAAACATCTGTTTTGCATAAAAAACATTCCTTGGGCTAAAACGGCCCCCACAAAAGTGATGACTCATCACTTTTCATCACTAAACCAGTCTTGTGGGGCCGATTTGTAGCCCAAGGAATGTGTTTTGTGCAAAACAGATGCTTGCAATGGATTCAGAATCATGAAAAACCCCTAGTTTGACCCCTCATATGTTACTTAAAGCAGATTAATTTGTAGCTTTCCTGTAATGTAAAGTTAATGGGACACCAACTCTAGCGGCTGATAACACCAATTTAGCTGTGTCTCAGAAAGGGTTATCATACCAAAATATAATCTACATATATAGAGCTTTTCAAAAATGCATGATAACCTTTGCCACCTTTCCGATACCGACATCTCGTTATTCTCGTATGGCCCATGGACTATTACATTTAGTTTCACTTTCTTTATATTATTTGGCCAATGTTTTTTTTCATTGGTATTTAATTTTTTTTTTTTTTTTACTGTCATCTGGGGACCCCCCCAAAAACCATGTGGGCCGTGGGACCCCCTGGGGGTTGACAGGGGTTCCCACAGGTTGAGAACCACTGCTGTGGAGACCTACTGTATGGTCTTACTTAGAATGTGTTACTTCGGGGATTTTCCTGGCAAAAGATTTGAGATTACGGCAAATGTTTATATCAATGTAATATATCGCAGCTTCTGTTTATTGCCCGCACTTCATGTAGGAATATTCATATGTCTGCTGGTTTATTTCTTACCCAACATCTTTTTCCCATTAGAGTTATTCTTGTACATTTCTCTTTAACATTTTTTTTGCTAATGTGATATATGACATCACATGCATATAAATAGCTCTGGTTAGGAACTTTCAGAATCATCCAGATAACCTTTTTTTTATAAACATATTTATTTCCTCGATCCACATGAGAACCAAGCCTATTTAGGGCCCTTTTTTCTCCCCATTCAGTGAGTTGGCACAACAATGTCAGATGTATTCAGTGGTGTAAAGTACATAAGTGCATTTAGGCTACTTAAGTACTGTACTTGAGTAAAATCTTGAGGTATTTGTACTTTACTTGAGTATTTCCAATTACCAAAATGGTAAATGGTAAATGGTGCATTTATATAGCGCTTTTATCCAAGGCGCTTTACATAGATTGTGCATTACATTCACCCATTCACGCACACATTCATACACCGGTGGCGGAGGAAACCATGCAAGGCACCAACCTACTCACCGGGAGCAATTAGGGGTTCAGAGTCTTGCTCAAGGACCCTTCGACATTAACTCAGGGGGAGCCCGGATTCAAACTGGGAACTCTTCGGGAACCTTTCGTGCTCTAATAACGGTTTCTCTACCCCTGAGTTATGCCGCCCCCATTATTTGTACTTCTACTCCACTACATCTCGGATCCAAACATTGTACTTTTACTCCACTACAGTTATTTGAAAACTTTAGTTGCTGTACTAATTACTTTGTAGATTTGGATTATAATTACAAAACATACATTAACTACTTCAACTCTAGATACATTTCGGCCATTTGAAAATAGCTGTTCTACAAGCTCACAATGTGTGTTTTTTTTTTTTTTTTTTTTACTTGAAATGGGACATTCTACTTTTGGTACTTTTTGATGCCAATACTTGTACTTTTACTCAAGTACATATTGAATTCCGGACTTTTACTCGTAACAGAGTATTTCTATATTGCAGTATTGATAAGTAAACCACGTGTGTACTTTTTCCACCACTGGATGCATTAAAGTGCTTTTAATTGAATACAATAGAGCGTAATCCTGCACAGATGCCCCAGACCACACAATAAATGCTTTGGCTAGGACGGGATTAGTGAGAGCACCGTAAACGTGGGCATGGAGAATGCGTCCCTCGGGGGGCCTTTTAATGGAAAGGCTGGTGTGTCGGAGGAACAGCCTAGGCCAGTGGAATACTGAGTGAGCTTCCAGGATGACAGAAAGCTTCCACAGAGCAGTGAATGGTCTCTGTGAGAAGCTGTCCCTTTACTGCAGGGGTTCCCAAACTTTTTTGTCTCAGGGCACCCCATGAATATTGTTTTAATCCGAGGCAATTTTCACTCCCAGCACCTTATATTTATAGCATATCGTCGTTGTCGGGTACAAAACCGTTCGTTTTGTATTCATCATCTATAAAATGTACTAAACTAGTGAAAACAGCAGATCTACAAGCACACAACGCCTCGCGATGCGAGGCGTTGTGTGCTTGTAGATCGGCTGTTTTCACTAGTTTTGTGCGACAGAGGTTTCTGCCTGACAGTGACGATATTTTAGTGATTATGTTTTGAGGAAAACGTTGAGATAATAGCCATTTTGGTTAGAACTGACTGAAAATAACTGTGTACTTACTTCAAGTTTAAAATGATACTAAATATTTTTTCAAGTGTCCAAATATTATCAAATGATCTCGCGGCACCCCAGGGTGCCCCGTCACCCACTTTGAAAACCCCTGCTTTACTGAGCTACTGGAGTATGTAGGGAGAGAAGTTGTCCCTTTCTTTCTGTTTGTCTTGTCCTGTTGTATATTATGTAGCAGCCTTTCCCTCGGGACAAAATAAATTAATCTTGAATCTTGAATCTTGAAATATATTTCCACACTCACTCCCAAGGGCCACGTTGCATGTACTGTCAGGGAAAACCCCTCTTATCTCAGTTGCTTTTTTTCGTTATTAATGCCCTATGTCGTCATTTTATATCACACAAAAGTAGAAAAATAGCGTGTAGGTTTTTTTTTTTTGCAAATGCATTTAGTTATACCTAAACTTTATGAACTTAAATACAAATACATTGGACATAAAAAAAGACAATAAAATGTTAATACTAGTCATTACGCTACTAATATAGAGTAATAATTAGTAGGTAACGAGAGCAGGTCATGTTAGCATCTTTGAACTTGTAACCGCTGAAATCAATACTACAGTATATCAGTATTCCGATATGAAACTGTGGGCTGCATTCAGTGAAGTTGGGGTCGCCAGTTGCCCATGTATGATGTAGAGGGAAGCTGCCCCTTACTGAGGTAGTGGAGTATGCAGTGAGCAGTCAGTTGAACAGCTCCATTCCAACAGAGCCTTGATGTGACCATCTCTAACGGCCTATGGGTGAGAGACTACTCTATAGAGGCCCCTCAACACGTGATTACAGTTTTAGAGTTGGCTGGATGTTGCATTCATTATGTAATTTTTCCTCGTATTCTCTTCCCTCCCCGAATACGGGCTAACAGTGTTTGTTTTTAGACTGGATGCACCACGGTGAATTCGAAGCGACAACCTCCGCGGTGGTAGGCAGGCACTTTACCATATTCACTGTATGTTGTTTCGAGCATATGTTTTGTTAAAAAATGATCACACAGGCATGTTATCCAACTGAAGGCCGGTGTATCAGGGTTGACTTTGCCAGGCCTGAGGACTTTGTCGTGTCTCTCAACTTGGTTGGTACTGTACTGTAAGTGTACCCAGTCATTCTATGAACCATCAGAGGTCATTGTTTTACACAGCAAAACTGTGTTTTGGTTCTTTTGTGTCCAGACAAACTCCAGTGTTTCCTCTCAATGTGTTAAGCTGTGCTGATCGCTGCTGTATGATATGAACAATTTTGGGAGTATGACGTTACTGTAACTCCACTACTTTTTGCGGTAACTACTGTACTAACCAGTTGTGTAACGAATAGTTTTCCCAATTAAATAACGCACTATACAATTACTGACATAGTGACATTTAAATGGGCTGCTTACTTAGATTATAGATTTATTATCATCACCCAATCTATACTATCTATACTATCTATCTATCTAATAAAGGTATCTATCTATACTCTCACACCCTTACTGTACCTCAATGGCACAATGGTCACTCAGTTACTTTTTCAGAGCAGTACTAGTAACTGTAACTAATTACTTTGTAATTTGCTTAACACTCCGTATAACCCCCGGGGGAAGATAAGGCTCTATCTTGCAATGATTGGTCAGATACGGCAATCAGCGCAAGTTCGTCACCCTTGTGTGTCCACTTTCACACATGGCAAATAAAGGCAGGAGTATGTGACCAATTTGAAAAGCGCAAGGGTCGCCCTCGGGGGGTGAAAATAACTTCACAGACCCTATATAGCACAACACGGCCATACAATCACTATTTCAGCTATGGATGTGTGTGTGTGGATGATGTTGTTTGCAGCGCTATTACGGCGTGCATAGTTCAGCGTGCTCTCATATCTGCCCTCCAGGTCAGGATGCATGCTTGAGGAGAGTAAAACTAATTTTATCACTTCTGATTCAATCTTCCTGTTTGGAATGTGGATGGGTGACCCTGTGGAACCCAGTGTTCTCCGAGTATATTTGCTCTCCGCCACTTCTCACGCACACACACACACTCACACACACACACACATGCACGTGCGTGCTCGCACACGCACGCACGCACGCACGCACGCACGCAGGCACGCACACACACACACACACACACACACACACACACACACAGAGGAGTTCAGGCAGATGGGGTAGCAAATAGAGAGAGAGAGAGAGAGGTGTACAGAGGATTATTGTTCAACAAAGGTACTCATCGTTGCTATCGGTCAGAAACATTGTATCTCCATATTTCAACTTTTGATGTTTTTTTCGTAAACTAATGCCCTGATTCACAAGCTCACAACAACGTGTTGTGCGCTTGTAGAATCGTCTGTTTTCACTATTATTTAAAATAATAACAAAAGCACGGTTTTGTACATACAAGGTTTCTACCGGACAGCGAAGTTATGTTATTACAGTGGTTTGGAGTCGGTCAGTCAATAGAGTTTTTCTGTGTACGGCTCTTGCCAAAAGCCCCAAAACCCCAGAAACCCACAAAATGAAACAGCTAATCTGGTGTACTGCGTGTTATCTGTCAATATGTGGAGGCTGGGAACAGCTTTGTTTGAAATGGAAATTGATTGTTAGAACCCTCTATGAGTCCGTTTTTAACAGCTTCAACGGAATAATTTGACAGCACAGATGAATGGGAGAGATAAACACTTTCACTGTTTGTTTGCTGGAATTCCAGTTGGTTGTTAAACTAAATTGGTGACAACTCGTGATGGTGGAAGAAGTACTCTGATTTACTTACATAAATGTAGCAATACCACGATGTACAGTAGAAATACTCTGATAGAAGTAAAAGCCAAGTCAAAATTTGACTTGAGTAAAAGTACAAAAGCATTGGTATGAAAATATTTTAGTACCAAAAGTAAAAGTACTCATGCAGAATTATTATGTTTGAAAAATGTGCTAACATCATTAGAAAATACCGTAGGTTATCTACAAGCTCACGTGTCACATCGCACTGCATTGTGAGCTTCCGGATCTGCTACTTTCGAATAGACTAAGTATAATACAATTGTTTGTTTTGGAATACTCTAAATCCACAAAGTAACTTATAGTATAGTAAATACGTACAGTATTTGCCTCTGAGATGTAGTGGAGTAGAAGAATAAAGTATTGAAACATGAAAATACTCAAGTAACGTAAAATACTATAAAAGTACCGAATAAATTGTACAAAAAAGTACAATACTTAAATGTACTTGAGTAAATGTACTTAGTTACTTTACGCTTCTGCAGTGTTGGGAACGAGCGAGATGAATGAGGAACCGGGGTTGGAGGGTGCATGGGAGGAGGCCAGGCAGTGTGAGATGTAGAAAATGGAAAAGAGAAGGAAAGTGGGCAGACAGAGAATGGAGACAACTACTTCTAAGAATATCCCCACTGTCTCTCACGCTCTGTTCTGTCTCACCAGCTGACATCCTTGGGGAGAAAAGAGGTTATAGCCTCAGGGGGATACGGTATATATGCCACCAACCTGACGACCCCTTTGTGCAGAGGAAAGAGCTTGTCTGCTTTTAATTCAAATGACTCTCATAGATGGAAGTACGGTCTTAGGAAATGAAATGCTATTATTATGTTTAATAACCGTGGTCTCTTGTGGTCAGAGAGGGTTCGCCCTGAGACTGGGATGTCGGGGGGTTCAATCCCAGGCAGAGTCTTTACCAAAGACTAGAAAATTGGTGCCCAATGCCTCCCTGCTTGGCAATGAGCATCAAGGGTTGGGGGGTTTCAGTCCATGCGGCAAATTAGCGCCATGTCCAGGGAGTACTTGTACATCACGTTGCCTCACGCTAAGGACACAGGAGATAGGTTCAATGGTAGGGCAGCAGTGGCTCAGGAGGTACAGCGGCCGCTTGGGAACCATTTGGTTCCCAGTTCAATCCCGGGCCCCCCCAGAGAGTTGGTGTCGAAGTATCCAAGACAAGTGTGCAAGACTCTGAACCCCTAATTGCTCCCGATGAGCAGGTTGGTGCCTTGCATGGTTTCCTCTGCCATCGGTGTATGAATGTGTGTGTGAATGGGTGAATGTAATGCACAATCATTGTAAAGCACCTTGGGTAAATGCGCTATATAAATGCACCATTTACCTTTATTTACCATATGGTCCACACGGCTCGAGTCGGGACTCTGGTCCCAAGGCTACTTAACTTACTTACCTATAGCCTCATAAACCGCCCTCTTCCGGAAACCATTTCACTGGATTACGGAAGTTGGTTGTTTACTAAGCTAACTTACCTAACCACTTGAACCTTAGAATCCCTGTTCGGGGGTGAACACATTCTGCAAAGATTGCTGATCTACAAGCTCAAAATGAGACGCGTTATGATTTTTTAGATCAGCTATAAATAAGAGATTTTTTTTTGTTGAGGGAAATACTAGTAAGACACCTCAGAGTGACATGTGACCTCGCCCTAAAGGGCGAGGTCGCGCCAATCCTTGGCCATCTGGCCAGTGATGTATATGGGACCAGTTACTCATATGTGGAGACCAACAATGTTATGTCAAAACATGCCCACTTGGGTCGCAATTAACCGACCCAAGTATAGTGCCCTGTGGGACCCCGGTAAAAACGTAATGAGGACTTAGAACATTGGTTTCCTTCATGCCTGTAGTGAAGCTTTGATTTTCAGATTCAAGTAAAGCAGATATAACACGCTGTAGCGTGGTTCACATCTCCAACCTGTTGAATCAAACATAGCTTGGTAGAGAAGCTGTCAGGACTGTAATTAACATATCAAAACTGCGCAATCTGAATGCAAAGTACATGCCGATCTTTGCCAAGTGATCAAAAGCAGGGCCCACGGGTTATGATTTCACCCCCTTTCTTGCCAGTACTTGAAATGGTTTTTATTTATTTTTTGCTTTTCTACATTGAGCTTCAAAGTCAGACATCAAAGATTATGGTGTTTTGGCTTGCCAGTTGCCAAGATTGCAGACTTTGTATGACGGCCGGACAGACTCACGGATAGCGCGAGCCCCGCATACACATGCTGTAAAAATAGGATCGGTTCTATTTTGTAGTGTACGCGCGCGTATGTGTTTTGTAAACAGACTCTCTGGTCTCCCGTGCATAGTCCTCCTTGGTGTAGCCTTTCACACACGCACAGACAGTGCACGCGTGCGCGCGTTTCTGGTGTAGCACGGCCGTGAGGGGGGGAAAAATCCTTTCACAGAAAATATGAATTTCTCCATGAAGAGAATGCCCCAGGGGAAAAGTAAAGAGAAAAACAAGCATAATTGTTTTGTTGTTATATATTCCCCTCAGAGAAAGGAAACCTTTTCGATCAGAGTGGTGGTGTTGGGATTTGATGAGGAAAATGCTAAATCTTTTATTTATTTATTATTATTATATTATATTGCACAGGCTTTGTGGTTTGGAGCAACAACAAAAACTAAATTACTTGTTTTACTTTGCATTCAGTTGGTCGGAATAATAAACCGATAAAAACAAAAATGCTCAAATAACATCTCTTAATCTTTTAATGTCCTCCTCACCATCTTCCATTACCATTCCTCTTTCAATTCATTTTACCCTCTGTGCTCTTTTTGTTCTACCTCTCCTTTAATTTTTTGTTCTTTGTTAGCCCTTCCATTTTACTATCAGTATCATCTAGCGCAGTGGTTCTCATTACCTTTTTATGTCTCAGGTCACCCCTGTAAAGAACATTTTCATCCGAGGCACCCCTGAATTACATTGTTACCTTATAGCACCTTATGTCATATTAGGGTATGCAAATGTGTAAAATCTTTCCCACTAAGATGCTGTACTCTGTACTGTAACTGTATGTGTCACGATGAAAACAGTAGTTTCCATTACAACTTGAACATAACTTACATACTTGACAAGTAACCACTTGAACCACAGCATCCCTATTATGGGATTCATTCACCAAAAATAGCAGATCTGCAAGCTCACAAGACATCGCAATTGTAGATCAGTTATTTTTGGCGAGGAGGTTTTGGACTTAACTCTTATTGTGCCGATCCCGAACAAGTTCGGCTTTATTTCAATCCAATACAATTTTTTTATTATTATTTTACTTACCCTGAGCTGCTTGTAGAGCCGTGGGTGGTCCTGGCTCGTCCTACGCTTTCCAGCGAGCCATTTTACATGGTCCGACGATATATTCCATTAAAAATGGTTTAAAATACATTTTTGAGCCCCCCAATGTTCACCGAATGTTCGGCGCCGCCGGCGGCACGACGTCCAGTGTGCCGATCCCGAATTAATGCAGCTTTTTTAATGAAATGAATAAAATGATCCGAGGCCTACTGAAGCCCCGGCCTAAATTTTCCATCCAGTGACCGAGATCCGGCCGCCCCCCGGCCGGCCGTAAACGAGTAACGCCGCCGCGAATCGCCGCCGAATCCAATGCAAACCCACATCTTTGAAGGTCATTTTCTCTGGATTGTGTTTTTAGGGAGGCGGCGCGAGGTTTATTTACGGCGAAATCGCCGAAAAATGATCTTTTAAATGAGAAAAAGCTAATAGCTATTTTGTAGCCATTTTCATCCGGGACCTTTTCATGACGTGCACGAACGTGAGCACGCGCGTCACTGCAACGTGAGTCCCCGGATGCTAATACGCTCGCCTATGGGACATACCCTGGCATTCTTTGGCGCCCTCTAGGGGCTGGCACTGGAAGGGTTAAGTGATATTGATAAATTCCAATTATTATGTATCAAAGTATTCTGTGGCACCCTTGGTCTCGCACACACTTTGAGAAACCCTGATCTAGCGGGAATGGAACGAGACGGAGCAGAGGGCCTTTAGTTGTGTGTGTGTGTCAGTGTGTCTGAATAGAAATCGAATGAGCAGGTTAAAGTGGAGATCTGTGGTTCGGGCCTCTGTTCGGGGTATGGGGCTAGTTGGCATCTTGTAGAATAGAGCCCCACGTGAAAGAAGATTTATTTGAGGGCTCTGTTTAGAGCCTGGCAGAGCTCCATATTGGCAGAGGGAAGCCACTGACCTAGAATAAACACTGTATGGATACTATAATGATATAGAAGGCAGAGGCCCTAAACACAATGAAACTAGACACAGCATATGGTTCGGAGACCACATTAAAGAAAGTTTATTCTTAAAACATGATGACACAAGTGACAGCAACATTACAAGCACCATTTCTTTGTGGTATTCAGGATGATTATCTGCTGGGTAGATATAGATTTAACTTGTTTAAAACTGATGCCCCTATTTTGGACATCATTAAAATGGGAAAATAGCAGCTCTACATGCCCAAACCTTTTGTCCTTTTTTGAGTAATGTTCATGACATTTAACCATTTAAATCGTCAATACTTCGTAAACTTGACATTTCGCTCTGTACCTGGTCTACTCTTTTCTGGCTCTACACCAAACCTCTTTGCCGAAAATAGCTGATCTACAAGCTCACGCCTCGCAGCCTGAGGCGTTTTGAGCTTGTAGATTGATTATTTTTGGCTATAGTTCTCCTGGGAGAATATGGGTGCTAGGTTTCAATTGTTTAATGTAAAACTATATATCACATCACACAAAGATTTGGTGGACCCCTTAAGTGCTCTGAGGATCCCCTAGCCTAGGGGTCCCGGAGCCCCTAGTAAGTGTTTATGGTCATAGATTGTTGATTAAAATCTGTTAAAATAGATCATCATCAGGGAATGCCAATATGCCATTGCAGTGGCCTCACAAATGATTACATCATCATGAAATGATACGCTTATTACTTGCGCTCGCTCAAGCACTGCGTTCGGCTGCGTATGTAGATAGGAAGGTAGGTAGGTAGGTAGGTAGATATTTCTTCATTTTTTTAAAAGATTTGTTTTTGGGCTTTTATGCCTTTATTGGTAGACTGACAGGAAATGGGGGGAGAGATGGGGAGTGACATGCGGATCCGGATCAGGAATCGAACCGGCGACACGCCTGGGCCAGTAGGCCAGCGGGTGCCCCGTAGGTAGGTAGGTATTTCAAAGTAGCTGTGAGCTTGTAGATCTGCTATTTTTTAAATATTTTAATACTTTGTAAACATAAGGATGCCTTGTGAAATGGGACAATCTGCATAATGAGCACTTTTACTTTTGTAAACGGTCATTCCCACCGGACGCGATAAAGATAACAATAACGATATGTCTGCGGTCACATCAATTATGGCGGCTTTATCGTTGTGGTGTGGACTTAGGTCTGGTCCATAGCGTTAGTGGAGTTCTCCCTAAGGCTGTGTTCCTCTATCTCTGCTCCGGCTTGGCAAAACCGGAAAGCTGTGTCGTCTGGTCCGAAAATAACAAAAACTGTTTTACC